>NC_066584.1:457687364-457992749 GCF_024323335.1 Lathyrus oleraceus | reverse complement strand
ATTGCCCCAATGTGAGGTACTCAATCTAGCGGGATATATATATATATATATATATATATATATATATATATATATATATATATATATATATATATATATATATATATATATATATATATATATATATTCCTTCTTTCATGTCTCTAACTTTTGCCTGGATCGCCCTTTCGGGTTTTTGATCCACCGAGATGCTCATTTTTGCCTAAGTCGCCCTTTCGGGTTTTTGACTTAGCGAGCTATTTTGTTTTTTATTTTAGGCGAAGTATTTCTTGACTGCATCTGAATTCGCAGGATGAGTGAAATCCTCCTCATCCATAGTTATAAGCAACAAAGCACCTCCTGAAAAGGTTCTCTTAATAACGTATGGACCTTCATAGTTTGGAGTCCACTTGCCCCTGGAATCGAGCGCGAAAGATAAGACTTTCTTGAGCACAAGGTCACCTTCTCGGAACACACGAGGCTTGACCTTCTTATCAAAGGCTTTCTTTATCCTTTGCTGATATAACTGACCATGGCACATGGCAGTTAATCTTTTCTCTTCAATTAAATTCAACTGGTCATAACGACTATGAACCAATTCACCCTCAGTCAACTTGGCTTCCATAAAGACTCTCATTAATGGTATCTCAACCTCCACGGGGAGCACAACCTCCATGCCATAAACAAGAGAGAAAAGTGTTGCCCCTTGTCATACCCCAAAATTTGCCCGTTAATATTACAAGGCATTTTTCAAGGCCCTGACATTAAAGGAACAAAAGTCCAGCTCACAACAGGCCCAATCCAGAAAATGGCCCAGACTAGCTTGCACGCTAGGCGAGCAACTCCTTCGCCTAGCGAACACCTCATTATGACACTCGCCCCAACGAAGCACCAGATCCAGTAAAAGCCCAAACTAGCTTGCTCGCTAGGCGAGCAACCCCTTCGCCTAGCGAAGCTTGCGAATATCAGAATTTTTGGGCTTCATTCTGAGCCCATTAGGTCACAACAGGAGCACTATAAATAGCCAAGCCTTCAGTCATGAAAGGGGGAAGAAAAACGGAGACGGGAGAACGAAAATGGAGAAAGGAGAGCTCTAGCAAGCAAACCCTGATACTCACGGGAGGCAAACCCTGAAGGAATTCGGCGGCACCAAGGTCTATCTCTGCCCAATTCAATCCGATTTGCCGATTCGAAGTCACAACTCAGTTGCTAACAGGTTTACATTGCTATTATTATTATGTTCTCAATTTGCATATGGCTTCATGATTAGATTTATGAAATATCTTAAGCTTGGCATGTGAACTTTAGTATATACCTGCAGACCTTAAATGATTAACCATATAATTGCAGTAATGAAATCCATAAAGCATGAAATTGGTTGAGATTGTACTGATATCAAATTCAAAACCAGCAGCCGCTCGCTAGCACATCGCTAAGCGAGCCAGTAGCGAGTACTCGCTAGGCCTTCGCTAGGCGAAGCAGAGGCGAACGGGACAGTGGCTGCTTTGTCTCTTTGCTGTTCTATCTTATGTTTATCTAAGCATGATTTGTCATAGTTCTGCATCATTTGGCCTGAGTTCATGACTGTTATGTTTAGTTTATGGTGCAATTGTCAAATCATACTTTATCTCAATGCTCTAACCCGTGTGTTGAATTGTGTAAAGGCTTACATATTCTCGAAGAAACGGCCGGCTAGGTATTCCACCTTGTGTGTGGGATACCCTTATGGAGATTCATCCCGAATTATTCAATTGATTTTAATGTATTAATGTTATGGCGAAGATCCACCCTAATGGCTTAATTGATCTTAATGTATTGATTTTAATATGGATCTAATTATCTAATTGATTACGACTATCTAAGTAATTACAACACGTTGCCTTTAAATAAATGATATCGGACCTCTCTTTGTTACCCCACGATTTCGGTATTACGGTCATGTCCCGCGAATATGGGGATACCCTTAGAAAAGACCCTTCGGTTAAATCATCATCCCTCGAATGTTGCCTTTGTCCCTCGATGACCCTTCGGTGTAGCCTACGGTTAAATGATGATAGTCCCTTCGAATGGTAAGGTATCCTCACAACTGTTGCCTTCAATGACCAATCAATGACCCTTCGATGACCCTCTCACATCCAAAGGATAAAACTACTTACTTCTCAATAGTAAGGACAGTTTTACCCTCATAAGGATAGGAAATTCCCGGAAAGACCTCGGACAGGTATAACCCTTAATTGCTCGTTCATAACCTAAAATACTTTCCACACCTCACACATTTCAAAACATCCTTTTTAGAAAATCACCATTTGGCATACATTCATACTAGGATCATTGCCGAGTTATATTTTTCTAAACGACTTTCAAAACTAAACGAGATAACCACTTTGTATACATTCGTGCAAGAGTCATTACAAAGTTAAATTCTCCTTTTCAAAACATTTCCTACACATTCCTCAAACACTCTTTCAAACAAGAAAAACATAAATGATTGAGCAATTAAGAGCCCATGGATAACCATGGATACAAAGGGTGCTAACACCTTCCCTTTGTATAATGTACCTCCCGAACCTAAGAATCTAAATTAAGGTCTTTCCTGTTCTTTTCCACCTTTCCTTGTTGGATAAAAGAAAAGTCGGTGGCGACTCTTGCTAACCGCGACATTGCGATTAAAAACACATTAAAGTCAGTTCACCGTATGACAGAACTGGCGACTCTGCTGGGGAGACGAAGAGAGGTCACTTTAAGAAAAAAAAATCATTTATGTTTTCAAATTGTTCCTTCTTTTAAGGGAATGCTTGAGTGAAAGATCCTACACCCGGATCTAGTGTACCTTAGGTAAGTAGCAATAGATCATCGCGACTATCCGGCGTATACTGGAATGGTTAAAATGATGGCTACGGTTAATGTGACACTTTGGATGTCCTGATGTTCCTCATGTTTACTTGAGGAAAAATTTGGCATCTACGTGGTGTCATCAAAGCATTAACCAGACCTTTAGAACCCTAATTGACTCATCCTAGCCATTAGAAAGTAGTGAGATAACTGACTTCGGTTCCGACTGGGGTTGGTTGATACTCGATACTACACTCTTTGAGATTGGACTTTAGGGAAGCTTTGGTCAACCACTTGGTGTTGCACTGAAGTGGACTTAAGGGAAGGTCGATGATTTGAGATCCTTCTAGAACCCGGTTACTATTCTAGGACAGGTTGAACCAACCAAACTTCAGTGGGGAGGGTACTTACCCATGGAACTCATGCAAGCCTTCAAACCTAGGAATGATTGTGTGACTGGTTTATGTTTGCCATTTACATAACATCATAACATCATAACATCATAACATCACGACATTGTACTAACCATTTCAAGGACTTAGGGATTTAGTTTTGCTCTGTTAAACAGGTTATGGCTTCCCGGAAGACTATCCGGATCAATCTCGTAACGATCTCTCCTCAACTCAAGGATTTAGTGTCAGAACTTCCCGATCATGCTCAGTTCATCCAGAAGCATGGTTCTCTCCTCAATTTGGTTACCACCGGTTTCAAAGAAGATATGATGAGAGTCCTATTCCAGTTCTTCGACCCTAAACATCATTGCTTCACCTTCCCAGATTATCAGTTGGTGCCCACGTTAGAAGAATTCTCCAGTTTGTTGGGGATACCTATCCTTGATCAAACACCTTTCAGTGGTTTAGAAAAGATTCCAAAGTCTGAAGAAGTTGCCGCAGCTTTACACATGACAAAGCCTGACATTGAAACTAATTGGGTGACAAGAAGTGGAGTTAAGGGTTTACTGGCCAAATTTCTAATAAATAAGGCCCGAGAATTCTTAAAAGTTATGAATGCCCATGCTTTTGAAGATGTCCTAGCATTACTGATCTATGGTTTGGTGTTATTCCCTAATCCAGACCAATTCATAGACATGAATGCTATTAAGATATTCCTCACTCATAACCCTGTGCCTACCTTGCTTGGAGACATCTTGCATTCCCTTCACACTCGTACTATGAGAAGGCAAGGGACTCTCATGTGCTGCGTACCTTTGTTGTCTAGGTGGTTTATTTCGCACCTCCCTCAATCAGTCTTGAAGAGTGATCAAAATTTGAAATGGTCTCAAAGGATAATGGCACTCTCCCATTCAGACATCCGTTGGTGTTCTAATCTCAGAGAAAATGTTATCCTCATCGACCGTTGTGGAGAATTCTCTAACGTACCACTCCTGGGGATAAGAGGGGGTATTACTTATAACCCAGCTTTAGCCTTACGTCAGTTTGGGTATGCTCGAAGAGATGGTCCACATGAAATGATTATTCAAGGTACAGTGTTTGACTACGACAATGACTCTCAGGGTCTCCGTCAAAGGTTTGTACGAGCTTGGGGCATGGTGAAAAGAAGCACTTTAGGGCAGAAAAATTCTATTCCTATGGAGCCTTATCTCAAATGGGTACGCGCAAGAGCTCGTGAACTTGTTATGCCATATCTTGCGGTTGGACCATTGATTGTTGAACCAGGGGTCGAAGGAGATATTTTTCAGATCAGTCCTTATCCAGATATGCCTATTGATGTTGAGGAATTGAAGAGATCTTGGACCCAGTTGAGAGAGGAGAGGGACACTTTCGAAGCTCAGTTCAATGCAGAAAAGAAGAAAGTACTAGAGCTCACCAGCCAGCTTAATGAGGAACGAAGACTCAATGGATATCTTCGCCCAAAAAGAAGCCGTCCCTGGGAGACTTGAGCTTTCATTGTATTTTCATTATGTCCTTTTTGTAATGAACATTGATTAAAGAAATTATTAATAAAAGTTCCCCTCTTTTGGGTGGTTTATGCAAAGTTAAATTCCCAAAAGTCCTTGAAAACATTTCATACATTGCATAGCATGACATGACATTGCATAACAGGTATTCCAAAAGACCATATTCTCACGGTCTTCCTCTTAAACAGAAAAATGGCTCTCGAACAAACTGTCAAAGATCTCCAGGCTCAGAATGCTCAATTCCAGGAAATGATGCTAAGCTTATCCAAGGGGCAGGAAGAACTGAAGGCTCTCTTGCTCGAGAAGAAGAAAGACCCGAAACCTATGAGTTACATCAACCCAGGAAGAAGGCTTAAAAGACAGGCCGCGAGAGTCAAGTTTGGAATTCCGAATGGTTCAGAAGAGGAGACGGAGAATGATTCAGAGGAGGAGAATGTTGATTTCACCAACCCTGAGGATGACGATGAAGATTATGAAAACGAACAGTACTCTCCAAAAGATGATAAGTACAAGCTGCTGGAAGAACGTATGCTAGCCGTGGAGGGTCAGAAGGCGCCCGGTCTGGATTTCGAAAGTTTGGGTCTGGTCTCCGATGTGACCATTCCTCGCAAATTCAAGATCCCCATTTTCACTAAGTACGATGGTGCATCCTGTCCTCAGATGCATCTGAGAGCTTATGTGAGAAAGATTCAGCCGCATACCACTGATAGGAAGCTATGGATCCATTTCTTCCAAGAGAGTCTGTCTGGCACACAGTTGGAATGGTATTATCAGCTCGAGAGCTCTGACATCCGTACCTGGACTGATTTAGCAACGGCTTTCTACAAACAGTACCAGTATAACTCTGAACTAGCACCTACTCGACTACAGTTGCAGAATATGACTATGGGATCCAAAGAAAGCTTCAAGGAGTACGCTCAGAAATGGAGAGATTTGGCTGGCAGAGTCAAACCCCCCATGACTGACCGAGAATTAGTAGACATGTTCATGGGCACCTTGACTGGCCCATTCTACAGCCATCTACTGGGAAGTTCTTCATCAGGTTTCACTGAACTTATATTGACAGGTGAGCGTGTTGAAAGTGGCATCCGAAGTGGAAAGATATAGGCGGCCACCTCTGCAAGCACCAAAAGGTCCTATCAGGGGAGGAATGAATCAAATGCTGTGTACGGTCAAAAGGGTCGTAACAAGAAAAATCGTGACCATACCATTGGAGCAGTTACGATTGCAGCACCGCCATCTCAAAACTTCCAGCCCAAACAAGACAAGCCAAGAAGACAGTTTACCAGGATCAATATGACCTTAGCACAAGCACTGCAAAGTATGCTAAAGGCAAATCTGATCACCCTCAGAGATCCTCCTATGAAACCCAACACTGCTTCTTCTCGTTATAATCCCAATGCCAGGTGTGCGTATCACTCCGATAGCCCCGGGCATGATACGAACGATTGTTGGTTGTTGAAGAACAAAATCCAGGATATGATCGAAGCTGGAGAAATTGAATTTGAGCCTCCGGAGACTCCTAACGTCATCACTGCACCTATGCCCAACCATGACAAGACTGTTAATGCTGTGGATAACAATTCTCACATTTCTAATGTAGCTGATCTAATGTCTCCTCTCCTGGTCATCAAGAAGAAGTTGTTGCAAACTGGTTTATTTCCAGGTTGTGTTGAAAATTGCGATCTCTGTATACTCCGACCCAATGATTGCCTGAAATTGAGGAATGGTATTCAACGGCTGATAGATGATCGTACGATTCTCTTCGAAAGGATTCCTAAGGTGGAAAACACCGTTGAAGAAATATCTGTGATTGCAAGGTCCAAAGTTCCAGTAAAGATTACTGCTCCCAGAGTACCCGTGAAGATTACTGCTGAGCCCAAGGTAGCTCCCCTGATCATTACTGCACCTGGCCCAGTACCGTATTCCTCAAGCAAAGCCATTCCGTGGAATTACGGAGGTGATGTTTACATCCATGGCGTAAAGCAAGTTGGTAATTCTGCTAATCCTAATGACATTGTTGGGACTAGTAAAGTTACTCGAAGCGGAAGAATCTTCTCTCCAGAGATCTCACCTCCAGTTCCCGAAACTCGAGGAAAGGAACCAGTCAACCCTTCTCAGTCAGAGATACCGATCGAAGCTACTACTGAAGATGTTGCCAAACAAGAAATGGAAGAAGTGCTGAAGATCATCCGCAAGAGTGATTTTGATGTGGTAGAACAGTTGGGGCATACCCCGTCTAAGATCTCGATGTTATCCTTGTTGTTATCTTCTGAATCTCATGCCAATGCCTTGATAAAATTCTTGAAGACTTCTCATGTACCTCAGGAGACCTCCGTCGATCAGTTCGAAAACTATGTTGCTAGCCTGACTGTTGACGATGGCCTAGGTTTTTCCAACGCTGACCTGACACCAGCAGGGAAGAATCACAATAAAGCTCTGCATATCTCCATTGAGTGTAAGGGGATCACCTTGTCTCATGTGTTGATCGATAATGGCTCTTCTTTGAATGTGCTACCGAAAGCCGTGCTCGACAAACTTGACTGCAAGAGCATTGAATTGAAGCCTAGTGACATTGTGGTGCGTGCTTACGATGGTGCGAAGAGTGTTGTCCATGGTGAAGTGGTTCTCCCTATCAAGATAGGACCTCAGGTTTTCAACACCACCTTTCACGTAATGAATATTCGTCCTGTCTATTCCTGCTTGCTGGGACGCCCTTGGATTCATGGGGCAGGTGTTGTAGCTTCGTCTCTCCATCAAAAGTTGAGATATCCAATAGAGGGTAAGATCGTCACTGTGTGTGGGGAAGAAGAGTATATCGTCAGTAGTGTGCATACCTTCAGATACGTTGAGATGGATGGTGAATTCTTCGAGACTCCGTCTCAGTCATTTGAAGTGGTTCCTCTGCCCAGCCCTGTCCATAAGCCAACTCCCCTCGTGCCCGAGGTTATTCGAGCTCCTCCTGCCATGATTTCTCTGAAAGACGCTCAAGCTGTGGTCGAAAATGGTGGTCGTACTGGTTGGGGTCAACTGATCAACATACCCTACAAGTCTGATAAATCTGGTCTGGGATTTAACTCTGAAAAGAGGGTCAAAGATGAAATCAATGTTGTAGAAGATGCTGATAGCGATTGCGACCTGGATAGCTGGATTTTCCCAACAATTGGTGACGGACTTAATAATTGGAAGGCTGAAGACACTATCCCGATTTCCTTTAGTCAGGAGTAATTGTTATTGTCTATTTTAGTGTTGCGAATTTTTTAATTTTAATGTTTACAATTGAACTTCTTAAAGCATTGTGTCTATGCCCGGGGCACAATAGCTAATTTGCTAAGGGTTTGTCATTTCATAAGCATATTCATATTCAATAAATCAATGGACTTTTTGCATTCAAATATTGCGCTCTTTATCTTTCCTGTAGTCTTTCAAACGAGTTATGCTTTCTTACACACACTCACGTAACAAATTGCAGATCCGTACCCACTCTGGATCTTGTTGATAATAATTCCGCTACTGTTCATTACGACTTTGAAAATCCGATCTACCAAGCCAAAGATGGAAGTGAGGAAGATTGTGAAGTACCTGGAGAGCTTGCCAGACTGTTATTGCAAGAAGAAAAGACTATACAGCCGCATGAGGAATCACTAGAAATTGTAAATCTGGGCACTGAAGTAGACAGAAAAGAAGTCAAAATAGGAGCAGGCTTGGAAAACAGTATCAAAGAAAGATTGATTCAGATGTTACGTGACTATGTAGAGATTTTTGCTTGGTCTTATGAAGACATGCCCGGATTGGATAGTGACATAGTAGTGCATCGTCTGCCAATGAAGGAAGACTGTCGTCCTGTCAAGCAAAAGGTTCGCCGCATGCGTCCTGAAATGTCTGAGAAAATTAAAGCCGAGGTTATGAAACAATTCAATGCCGGTTTTCTAGCCGTTACTTCTTATCCTCAATGGGTTGCTAATGTGGTACCAGTGCCGAAGAAGGATGGTAAGGTGCGAATGTGCGTAGATTACAGAGATTTGAATAAAGCGAGTCCCAAAGATGACTTTCCACTCCCGCACATCGATGTTCTAGTAGATAACACCGCTCAACACAAAGTACTCTCCTTCATGGATGGATTCTCGGGTTATAATCAGATTAAGATGGCACCTGAGGACATGGAGAAAACTACGTTTGTGACGCACTGGGGCACTTTCTGTTACAAAGTAATGCCGTTCGGTTTGAAGAATGCAGGAGCAACCTACCAGCGCGCTATGGTGGTTTTGTTTCATGATATGATCCATCATGAAATAGAGGTATATGTGGATGACATGATAGCTAGATCTCATACTGAAGAAGAACATCTCGATCATTTATACAAACTGTTTGAGAGGTTAAAGAAGTACAAGTTGAGATTGAATCCGAACAAATGCACCTTTGGAGTAAGATCCGGTAAACTCTTGGGATTTATTGTCAGTGGTAAAGGAATTGAGGTCGACCCGGCTAAGGTGAGAGCTATTCAAGAAATGCCCGTTCCCCGTACGGATAAAGAAGTCAGAGGCTTCTTGGGACGTTTGAACTACATTGCCCGATTTATCTCCCATTTGACCGCTACTTGCAAACCCATCTTCAAATTACTGAGGAAAAATCAAGAGATGATATGGAATGATGAATGTCAAGAAGCTTTTGACAAAGTCAAGAAATATCTCCAAGAACCTCCAATTCTGGTACCACCCGTTGAAGGAAGACCTCTAATCATGTATTTGACTGTGTTAGAAAATTCGATGGGGTGTGTATTGGGGCAACATGACGAGTCTGGTCGAAAAGAGCATGCCATATACTACCTTAGCAAAAAGTTTACCGACTGTGAAACAAGATACTCACTGCTCGAGAGAACTTGCTGTGCTTTGGCCTGGGCTGCTCGCCGACTAAGACAGTATATGTTGAATCATACCACTTTGTTGATTTCTAAGATGGATCCCATCAAATACATATTCGAGAAACCTGCCCTCTCCGGAAGAATAGCGAGATGGCAGATGATCTTAACAGAGTACGATATCCAGTATACTACCCAGAAGGCAATCAAAGGAAGCGTGCTAGCTGATCATTTGGCTCATCAAGCGGTGGACGATTACCAATCTATGAATTTTGAGTTTCCAGATGAGGATGTCATGCTTGTGACCGATGATGAAAAACCTGGACCGGATGAAGGACCCGGACTGGGATCCCGATGGACTATGGTGTTTGATGGATCTTCTAATGCATTGGGCAACGGTGTTGGTGTTGTAATTATTTCTCCCGGGGGGTACCATACACCTCTCACTGCTAGACTATGTTTTCATTGTACCAATAATATGGCTGAGTATGAAGCATGTATTTTGGGACTCAAGGCTGCTATAGACTTGCAAATCAAGTTTTTGAGTGTATACGGAGATTCGGCCTTGGTAATCAGTCAGATCAAAGGAGAATGAGACACTAAACATCCGAATCTCATCCCTTATCGAGAGCGGGTGATGACATTAATCCCATACTTTGAAGAGATTACGTTCGAACATATCCCACGAGAAGAGAATCAGTTGGCAGACGCATTAGCTACCATGTCATCTATGTTCAGAGTCAGATGGGATAGTGAAGCTCCCAGGATCACTATTGAACGATTAGATGAACCAGCATACTGTTATGAACTTAACGCTGGGGGAGTAGAGGAGAAACCTTGGTTCCATGAAGTAAAAAGATATTTAGAAGCTCAGGAATACCCTGAAGGGGCATCCATCAATGACAGAAAATTCCTGAGGAAATTCTCCGCTAAATTCTTTCTGAGTAATGGAGTATTATACAAGCGTAATCATGATTCGACTTTGCTTCGCTGTGTGGATAAAAAGGAAGCAGAAAAGATTATGGAAGACATGCATGACGGTGTTTTCGGGACTCATTCTAGTGGACATACAATGGCCAAGAAGATTCTGAGATCAGGGTATTATTGGTCTACCATGGAAGCTGATTGCCACCATCACTCCAGAACCTGTCACAAGTGTCAGATCTATGCGGACAAAGTACATGTGCCTCCTGCTCCGTTGAACGTGTTGACAGCACCTTGGCCCTTTGCAATGTGGGGCATCGATATGATTGGGGAGATTAAACCTACTGCTTCTAACGGACATCGTTTCATTCTTGTTGCTATCGATTACTTTACAAAGTGGGTAGAGGCAACCTCATTTGCTTCTGTTACCAAGAATGTGGTGGCACGATTCATCAAGAATAGTCTCATTTGTCGATATGGCATCCCTGAAAGAATTATCACTGACAATGGTACTAATTTGAACAACAAGATGATTACTGAACTCTGCACGCAGTTCAAAATAAAGCACCATAACTCTTCTCCGTACCGGCCAAAGATGAACGGCACCGTGGAGGCTGCTAATAAGAATATTAAGAAGATCATACAGAAGATGATAGTAACCTACAAAGACTGGCATGAGATGTTACCATTTGCTCTTCATGGTTATCGCACCTCAGTACGAACTTCGACAGGGGCAACTCCTTTCTCTTTAGTCTACGGAATGGAAGCCGTCTTACCTGTGGAAGTTCAGATTCCCTCTCTAAGAATCATGAAAGAGGCAGGTTTAGACGAGGATGAATGGATTCAGACTCGACTCGATCAGATAAGTTTGATTGATGAAAAGAGACTCGCGGCTGTTTGTCATGGGCAGATATATCAGAAGCGCATGACCCAGGCATTTAACAAAAGAGTCAAGAGACAGGTGTATCAAATTGGCGACTTGGTGATCAAGCGTATCATTCTACCACAAGGTGATCCCAGAGGCAAATGGACTCCCACATACGAAGGGCCATTTGTAGTTAAGAAAGTATTCTCTGGTGGAGCCATGATACTAGCTACAATGGACGGCGAAGACTTCCCGCATCCCGTGAACGCAGACATAGTCAAAAAATACTACGCATAAAAGAGACTTGCTAGGTCGACGTACCTAGGCAAAAGTAAGGGCATCCCGGCGAACCAAAAAGGTTCGGGCAAAAATTAGGGATAAACATAAAAAATGTGCACCCGGCAAGTCGAAAACCTGAAAAGGCGGCTTGGGCAAAAAGGGGTATCATGGTGGATTGAAAACCTGAAAAGGCGGTCCAGGCAAAAACTAGGGATTAAAAGCGTATGACTATGTCCCGTTCTCAGACAGCTTTATCCAAGTTCAAGGGACTGAACAAGCCAATCACTTCTATCAGACGGCAGGAGATGAGAGGCTTGAAGACATAATGATAGTAGTGGAATTAGAATCGATAGGACTTTTTCTGCATAGCTTTCTCTTTGTTTGCCTGACAATTTCCTCTTACTAGGATTTCTGTCTCCTTGTACACAAATTGCCTGTTTATAGGCCCTCTTTCAAATCAATATAATTTTATTTCCAAAAAGATGCTTTTGTTTTACGTCCTCTGATTTGCTTGCATAAACGTCCGTTGATTTAATTTGAATTGATTTATGCATTTGAATATGATCAATGTTTACAAAAATGCATGCCTAAAATAGAAATAGCGATTACTACATGACTTCAGTATCAAGGAGAAGGTCTAACCATGCTTTCCAATGAATCCGTCGCTAATTCTATTCCCCAACAAGAATCAGCTATTTCCCAGAAGAGGTTGGTATCGCCAGACAGACTGGTCATCTCTTCCTTCCCAGCAGGGCCCTGTTGAGTGTTTTCCGCCATCAGACAGAAGTCAAGTATCCTCAGCTAAGAAAGGGTCATCAATACAAATATCTCCGACCAGAAGACTGAGATTTATTTCCCCAGTAGAGTCCCCTGGAAGAACGTTTCAGACATATAGTGCATTCATTACATCATTTCATATCATATACATGCGTACAATGTTCGCATTTATTCCGGACGCATAATTCATTCATTACGTCATTGCGCAACACACGCATGCATACAACATTTGCATCTCATGCATCATGACATTGCATGAAACTAACTTGATTTTTCAGGTTAAGCATCCTCCTGATACGGTCAAATAAAGATCCACTCAGGCGGGCATCTTTATCGATTACAGATACGTCTTTCAGATATCCTCCATGTCAACACTCATCCTGACATTCTCCTAATGATGGCATCCCTAAGCCCATCCCAGACATTTATTGCGGATACAACATATACAAATCTCATCGGATATAGCCTAACGTACGGTTCATTCTGATTCAGCCCAACCTATGATTCCTTCAAATATTTCAAGACGGGCTAGCATACGACCCATTCGGATGTTCATCTCCTCAGATGCTACCTAGCGTACGGTACATTCTGACATGGTCTAGCATACGACTACCCTTTCATCCTCAGACGCGGCCTAACATACGACCCCTTTGGATCTTCAACTCAGATACGATCTAGCGTACGATCTATTCTAATTCCACCTGCTTCGGATACAGCCTAATGGATGGCTCAGTCTGCAACTCATATACGATCTAGCGTAGGATCCATTCTGATCGTTCATCCCCAGCAAAGTCCTCCGCCTAATGGACAATTCACTCAGATACGATCTGGCGTACAATCTATTCTGATCCCTTATCCCCAGTAGCGTATAACCCACTCTGACTCTCTAGCAAAATCGACAGCATAATGGAGGACTCACTATACGGTCTGACGTACGACCCGGTAAGGACACCCGTGTTTCCAGATATCGTCTAACGTACGACACAACCCGAAGCTCTCATCATCAAACTTCCTGGATGGCATCTCTAAGCCCATCTCCATCAAGACTAATTGACAAGCGCCAATTTTTGGGGAGTTCTAGTGTTCAATAATCTTCCACCTCCAGACCACGAGTGGCGTACACACCATTCTAACTCTCTCGGTTCAAGAATATTGAACAGGGGCAGCTGTCATACCCCAAAATTTGCCCGTTAATATTACAAGGCATTTTTCAAGGCTCTGACATTAAAGGAACAAAAGTCCAGCTCACAACAGGCCCAATCCAGAAAATGGCCCAGACTAGCTTGCTCGCTAGGCGAGCAACTCCTTCGCCTAGCGAACACCTCATTATGACACTCGCCCCAGCGAAGCACCAGATCCAGTAAAAGCCCAAACTAGCTTGCTCGCTAGGCGAGCAACCCCTTCGCCTAGCGAAGCTTGCGAATATCAGAATTTCTGGGCTTCATTTTGAGCCCATTAGGTCACAACAGGAGCACTATAAATAGCCAAGCCTTCAGTCACGAAAGGGGGAAGAAAAACGGAGATGGGAGAACGAAAACGGAGAAAGGAGAGCTCTAGCAAGCAAACCCTGATACTCACGGGAGGCAAACCCTGAAGGAATTCGGCGGCACCAAGGTCTATCTCTGCCCAATTCAATCCGATTTGCCGATTCGAAGTCACAACTCAGTTGCTAACAGGTTTACATTGCTATTATTATTATGTTCTCAATTTGCATATGGCTTCATGGTTAGATTTATGAAATATCTTAAGCTTGGCATGTGAACTTTAGTATATACCTGCAGACCTTAAATGATTAACCATATAATTGCAGTAATGAAATCCATAAAGCATGAAATTGGTTGAGATTGTACTGATATCAAATTCAAAACCAGCAGCCGCTCGCTAGCACATCGCTAAGCGAGCCAGTAGCGAGTACTCGCTAGGCCTTCGCTAGGCGAAGCAGAGGCGAACGGGACAGTGTCTGCTTTGTCTCTTTGCTGTTCTATCTTATGTTTATCTAAGCATGATTTGTCATAGTTCTGCATCATTTGGCCTGAGTTCATGACTGTTATGGTTAGTTTATGGTGCAATTGTCAAATCATACTTTATCTCAATGCTCTAACCCGTGTGTTGAATGGTGTAAAGGCTTACATATTCTCGAAGAAACGGCCGGCTAGGTATTCCACCTTGTGTGTGGGATACCCTTATGGAGATTCATCCCGAATTATTCAATTGATTTTAATGTATTAATGTTATGGCGAAGATCCACCCTAATGGCTTAATTGATCTTAATGTATTGATTTTAATATGGATCTAATTACCTAATTGATTACGGCTATCTAAGTAATTACAACACGTTGCCTTTAAATAAATGATATCGGACCTCTCTTTGTTACCCCACGATTTCGGTATTACGGTCATGTCCCGTGAATATGGGGATACCCTTAGCAAAGACCCTTCGGTTAAATCATCATCCCTCGAATGTTTCCTTTGTCCCTCGATGACCCTTCGGTGTAGCCTACGGTTAAATGATGATAGTCCCTTCGAATGCTAAGGTATCCTCACAACTGTTGCCTTCAATGACCAATCAATGACCCTTCGATGACCCTCTCACATCCAAAGGATAAAACTACTTACTTCTCAATAGTAAGGACAGTTTTACCCTCATAAGGATAGGAAATGCCCGGAAAGACCTCGGACAGGTATAACCCTTAATTGCTCGTTCATAACCTAAAATACTTTCCACACCTCACACATTTCAAAACATCCTTTTTAGAAAATCACCATTTGGCATACATTCATACTAGGATCATTGCCGAGTTATATTTTTCTAAACGACTTTCAAAACTAAACGAGATAACCACTTTGTATACATTCGTGCAAGAGTCATTACAAAGTTAAATTCTCCTTTTCAAAACATTTCCTACACATTCCTCAAACACTCTTTCAAACAAGAAAAACATAAATGATTGAGCAATTAAGAGCCCATGGATAACCATGGATACAAAGGGTGCTAACACCTTCCCTTTGTATAATGTACCTCCCGAACCTAAGAATCTAAATTAAGGTCTTTCCTGTTCTTTTCCACCTTTCCTTGTTGGATAAAAGAAAAGTCGGTGGCGACTCTTGCTAACCGCGACATTGCGATTAAAAACACATTAAAGTCAGTTCACCGTATGACACCCCTGTTGAAGTGCGGACAGATGTACGATAGCCATGCAAGGAAAATGGCAGCATCTCGTGCCAATCCTTGTACATAACAACCATCTTCTGGATAATCTTCTTGATATTCTTGTTAGCAGCTTCAATAGCCCCATTCATCTTGGGTCTATAAGGAGAAGAATTATGATGTGCAATCTTGAACTCGCTACACAACTCCTTCATCATCTTGTTATTCAAGATAGATCCATTATCAGTAATGATCTTGTCTGGCACACCGTAGCGGCATATGAGTTGATTCTTGATAAACTTCACGACCACCTGCCTGGTCACATTTGCATACGATGCCGCTTCAACCCACTTGGTGAAGTAATCAATTGCTACGAGAATAAAACGGTGACTGTTAGACGCCTTTGGATCTATCATGCCAATCATGTCAATTCCCCTCATAGAGAAAGGCCATGGTGAGGAAATAACATTCAGAAGTGTCAGGGGAATATGAATCTTATCCGCATAAATCTGACACTTGTGGCATTTCTTCACATATTTGCAGCAGTCAGACTCCATTGTTAGCCAATAGTAGCCTGCTCTCAACATCTTCTTTGCCATAGCATATCCATTGGAATGAGTACCAAATGAACCCTCATGGACTTCAGTCATCAACAGGTCTACTTCGTGTCTATCCACGCATCTGAGCAGAACCATGTCAAAAATCCTCTTATAAAGCACATCGCCATTGAGGTAGAAACTGCCAGATAATCTCCTCAAAGTCTTCTTATCTTTAACAGATGCCCCAGGCGGGTAAATCTGAATCTGAAGAAAGCATTTGATATCATAATACCATGGCTTATCATCTTTCACTTCTTCAACTGCAAATACATGGGCTGGTCTATCCAAGCGCATCACATTGATATTGGGGACTTCATTCCAGAATTTCAACACAATCATCGAAGCAAGCGTAGCAAGCGCATCTGCCAACTGATTCTCATCTCGAGGAATATGATGGAAGTCAACCTCAGTAAAGAAAGTTGAAATCCTCCTCGCATAATCTCTATATGGGATAAGGCCAGTCTGATTCGTCTCCCATTCACCCTTAATCTGATTAACAACAAGGGCCGAATCACCATAAACATCAAGATGTTTGATCCTAAGATCAATACATTCTTCCAAACCCATAATACATGCCTCATACTCCGCCATATTATTCGTGCATTTGAAAGTTAGCCTTGCTGTAAAAGGAAAATGTGTGCCCTGAGGAGTAATAATCACTGCCCTAATACCGTTTCCATATTGATTTACAACGCCATCAAACACCATGCCCCATCGGGAACCAGGCTCTGGCCCTTCATCGAGCGTAGGCTCATCACAATCTTTCATTTTCAAATACAAAATCTCCTTGTCAAGGAAGTCGTACTGAACAGACTGATAATCCTCAATTGGTTGATGTGCCAAGTGGTCAGCCAAGATACTACCTTTAATAGCTTTCTGAGCTCGATACTCAATGTCATACTCTGACAACAACATCTGCCAACGGGCAATCCTCCTAGTTAAAGCAGGCTTATTAAATATATACTTGATTGGATCCATTTTGGATATCAACCAAGTCATATGATTCAACATATACTGGCGTAAGCGCTTAGCAGCCCAAGCCAAAGCACATCATGTCTTCTCAAGCATTGAGTATTGATGCGTGCTTTTCGCAAGTATACGAACACGTCAGAGTAATATAAAAGATTGTCGAATCGACATAGATCAAGTGTCAATCTATCGTTACCTATTGTTATGGTGTTTATCAAAGGTAATCAAAATAGGGGTTTTTAGAGTGTGCAGTGAAGAGTAAAGTATTAAATTAAATTCAATTGATAAAGACAAGCTCGAATGTAATTCACATAATCAATTAATAATCCAAGTACTTGCTAATAGAACTACTTATGGGCAGTGTTTCCTACTTTGAGAAGAACTAATTTAACAGGAACTGTCGCTTTTGCGTATTCAGAACCGAGTTGTACTCCCTAATCAAACCCTCTTATTGTCACTTATAAAAAGGCGCGCATTGCGTTAGAGTAGTAAACCTATTTTTAAGAAATATAGTATCTTGACTGAGTTAAAAAGTATTTTAACCTGGATTTCTTAACCAAAAGAGGTTCTCACGAACCAGACTCTAAACTTATAAAGGCGTCCGAAAATAGTTTTAAAATCTCTTTTCTTCTTAAGTTAAAAACTCCTAATGAACTAAACAAAGCGCTTTCGCTGTTTTTGAAATAGTTAAAAACAATTAAGTTTAAAAAGACGTTGGACGGCTTTCGATCTTACCCAACGGATATTAAGTGCGGGAAAACTTAAGTTGAAAGTTAAAATAGCCCTTAAGTGTTTCTACGAACAGTTGTACGGATTATCGGTTCAATTACGATCCTTACATCTAACCTTATAGGTTTAGTTAGACATGGTAAAGTAAAGGTGCATTAAATTTAAATAAAAGTAGTGCGAGTGCGGAAAATAAATAAAAGTAAAGCGAGTGTGGGAAATAAATGAAAGTAAAGCGAGTGCGAGAAATAAAGAAAGTAAAGACAGTGCAAGAAACAAATAAAGTAAAGCGAGTGCGAGAAATAAATAAAGTAAAGCGAGTGCGGGAAATAAATAGAGTAAAGACAGTGCGGGAAATAAATAAAGTAAAACAGTGCGAGAAATAAAATAGATAAAGGCAAATTAATAAAAACCTGCTCCAATCGGAGGGTTGAATTAAATGCAAAGCGGAAATGAAAATTGCGGCAGGATTAACTTCCTTCCAAAGTGCTCCAAACTCGATTACAGACTCGATCACAAACTTGATTACACAATTGTGGTAACACCTCACTGCGAAGCGATTACCACTTTAAAGTACTGAATATATGCCTAAGTGAAACTAAGTTTGCATCTAAGTTTGCCTCTGCTCTAAGTTTGGATGATTAAACAAATGAATTCGAGTCTCTATTTATAGGCAAGTAAAATGATGGAAATGACACGGATGCCCTTCAGTTTGAATTTGGGAGGGAAAACTTTTCCTGTTGTGGCGCCCGCCACGAGTCCATGGCGCCAGCCATAAGGCCAAATTGTGGCGCCTTAGTGGAAGTAGTGGGGAACGTGGCAGTTGAGGGAAGTTGAGTTGTGACACGTCATGGTTGGGTCTATGGCGCCAGCCACAGTGGGAGCCACAAGTGCAAAATGCTGAATTTTAGTCTTTTTAGCTCATTTTCACTCCTTTTCTCGATCGGGGCTCCGATTAAAGTAAAAACCTAAAAACAAAGAGAAACATAGTAATAACACAACAAAATAACAATAAAACTACTAAAATGCATGCAAAATCGGAGTCGAAAATACGGTGAATTTCAGTGTCATCAAACTCTCCCACACTTAAACCTTTGCTTGTCCTCAAGCAAAACACTATAAAGCTCATAGAAGAAGAACAAGTGTCAACGAGTAATTCGGGCTAGAAAGATTTCTAAGTTCAAGTCGGGATGCAGTGATAGGTACTAACTAAGTGAACTAAGGATATCATGATGACAATTATCCGCAAACACGAACATAAACTTCATTCCTGTATTAACCAACCCATATTATCCCACAATACCTAGGCCTGCCTCTTCATCTCTTTTTGTGTCCTTTTCATTCAGGCGCAATCACATTAAGCCCGTTATCCGTACATGCTTCATAGCAGAGTGACCTGTTAGTGATTATGATCCAAACATGGGGTTCCTGGCACATAAATATGTGTAAACCTTTTTATTTGACCCAACTGCAGTTGTGGGGGATCGGATCGTAATCCGCCCTACCGAGTCCAGTGCCAGATACCTCTGAACCAACTAACAGCGGGTAAGTTTTTCTTTTTTCTTTTTATTTTTATTTTTGTAGCAAATTTTTACAACTCTTTTGGTTTAAATGACTTTGTGAGGATCACCTATACCGGATTTGCCTTTTTGTTTTCTTTTATTTATTTCACTGGATCATTCACTTATGTTCATCGGTCCCTTGCGTAGAGGATGCGTAGGCCGGAGCTGACTGCTGGGATAAACTACTGAGGACTTATACTAAAATGCTGATTAAGGCCATGGTATATGGGGTTTCGGGAATGATTCCTATATTTACGAAGTCTATGGTGCTAAAACAATACTGATGTTTCAAAAAGTTCTCCCAAGTCACCGCATCCTTACTCAAACCCGTCTTTAAAACCCAAAAACTTTTAGAATAACACTGTTTTCTTTTGCAATTTTTTTTTGTAGGGCTAAAGGTATGAGCAGATTAGACTGTACTAAAGATACACTATATTGGTGACTCATCAAACTCATGCATTATCTAAGATACTAAAAGCAAAATAAGCAACTAAAAAGCAATAAATAAAAATAAACAAACTATCTAAAAACAACAAAGAAAATAAACAAACTAACTGAAAACAACAAAGAAAAGCGATAAAGAAAAGCGATAAAGTCTCCTCCCACACTTAAATCGAACATTATCCCCAATGTTTCGAAATAAGATAAGGGGAGAGTTACCTGACATCCTACTGCTGACCACTGGTGCCTTCGCATTTCTGAGGTAGACGATGGGATCGGATACGACGATGGTCTCTCTGATCCATCCTGCCCTGTAAGGCATCCTGAACAGTCCTCACCTCTCGAAGGTTACCCAAAATGGAACCTTGAGTGGCTTCGATGAGTGCAGTATGTTGACGATGGTATTATTGCTGACGGGCTTGCGTATTTGTGATCGTTAGCAGGGACTGTAAAATAGTGTCATAGGATCTATCCGTCCTCCGCTGCAATTCTTGCATGAAGCTCATGTTATATGCCAGTTGTTGTTGGATGGTAGAGAGTAGGTCGTCACGCCTTTGCTCTCTAGCCATGTGGTCACGCCACATCTCTTCTGTAATATAAAAGCCAGGAGCAGTACCTGCAAAAGAAGAAGATGGTGCGGTGTGTGGTGGTGAAGGATGATGGGGGGACACATGAGGTGCGGGAGATCTCTCTCTCTGATCATATTCTTCATCAGTGTCATGTCCCTCCTCATCAGGAACATTATAAGGAAGAGGACCCAAAACAGGTGGAGCATCTAAAACATAGGTCTAATTCCTTTCATCACGTACATCAGTACGTCTAGTGCATGGTAAAATAACAGATGGGATAGCTACACCATGAACCATAAGAACATAGCCTCCTTCTCTCCTCAATCGGCACAATTTCATGTCTCTCAGAAATTTTAGGTTAATTGTGCGAGGAGGTAAGGGATCTAGGGTAGCTATCTCATTGTTCAGGTTAAGCGCCCGAGCAATAGACGTAATCAATCCTCCAAAAACAATCGGTCCCGCTTTATTTAAAGTTAAAGCCATATGCGTGAGCATGAACGGGACTAAATTAATTCTTCTATTTGTGAGGCTTCCTTGCAAAAATAGAAGCTCTCGAGTATTGACCTTATTTGGATTCTCCCGGCCAAAAATAGTACATGCCAACAGATATCTGAAAACTCTGATGGCCGGATTATGGATAGTCGAGGCAAGAATTCCTTCAAAAGAATTTATGGAAGTGTTTTTACAATCTCTGCCAGAAGGAAAACACCTCGACTGACCAATTCGAATCCAAAGGGGCCTCACAAATAGCATCGTCCCCATGAGGGATTCCTAACAAGTCGGCTAGTTCGTCGGTACTGAATTCATATTCAATAGCAAACATTCTAAATCGGACAGTACCAATTGTGCTAGCAGTGTTAGGATTGACAATATAGATTAAAGAACTTAAAAATTCGATTGTCAATCGCTCATAGGTAGGTTCTTTGTTTGAAAAGATACTATGAAAACCTAAATTGTCTAATAAATAAAAAATGCTATGGTAGATACCCAAAGTGTAGAGACAATTTTCATCAACATACCTTGTCGGGAGGATCTCCCGATTTTGCAACCGTTTGATACTCTTCCTTTGCCTATCACCCGGTTTCCCTTGACGAAGGATGGATCCATTGAACTCCATTATGTAGCTCTTTCTATATGGTGAAGAAGATGAAATGGGTTTGTAAAAAGGTTGGATTTTTATGAAATTCGACGGATGAAAATGAAAATGGAAATCAGGAAAATGATTTGTATGGTGTGAGGATGAGAAAGGCGGGATCTTTTGTGGGGTTCAAGGACGTTTTTGCAAGGTGGAAAAATGGGTTTTGGAGGTTTTAAGGTGTAAAAATGGTGAAGAAAGGGAGTCTGCCCCGAGCTTATACAGACACTGTGGCGGGCGCCAAAGCATCTATGGCGGGCGCCACAAGGCAAAATTCGGCTGGGCCGGATTTTGGTCATTTGGCTTGGGCTTCTCGTTGTCTTTTTGGTTGGGGGGTTCAGATAGAGTTTGTCTTGTAATTTCCTAGGAACATAAGGCTTGCATAATTTTATAAAAAATAAAATTTAAATATTAGACTAAAAAATAAATAAACAACTATAATAAAAATGTAAATAAAATAAACAAACATAAAACATATATATTTATAGATGTAGAAATATCAATGTGCTAACATAGTTAAGAAAATATCCAAAATGCAATGATATAAAATAAGTTAGGTAAATGCGAAAAATATAAGCATAAATGAGACAAAATAGAATGAGATGGTAAGATCAGATAGTAGGGGGTTCGTCTTCCTGAGTAGATCCACGAAGCATGGTTATCTCCTGCCTAAACTCTGCGATCTCCTAGTATAAACAGTCGGCCTCGGTAGCGTGTGTGAGATTAGATGCTCCCATCTGTAAGGTAAGGTCGGCTACCTCCTGCCTAAGCCCGACGATCTCTCTACGACACTCTGCAATCTGGGTGCGGATGTCTGGGGTCTGCAATGATAAATTGTTAGAGAATACAGTGATCCTGGGAGAAGGTGGTGTAGGCGTATACTCAGCAATAGGTGGTGATCTCGGCTCCTCGATAGTCTCTCCCTGGCCCTCCAGAGCATAACTCCAGTTTGCTGGATCATACACACTAGTCATCATAGGATCAGGTAGTGTAAAATAATGAATCGCCTCGCTATCGACTAGCAATATGAACTGACATGGGTGGAAGGAGGCTTTCCTCATCAACCCTCTGGTCAAACAAAAATCGATATCCATGGTAGTGTACCCACAGTAGGTCCGGAGATGTAACAGTTTGCGAGATAGACCTAAAGCGATAGCAAAATTGTGTGATAATCCCTCCTACATGAATGACTCCTTCGGTCGACCTGGAAACACCGCTGAGACCACATAACAGAAATTTCCCACATACTACTGGGCGAGATTGGGATGACAAAATAGTAGGAAAATCTCCTCTTCACTCAGTAATGTCTTAGCATCCGGTCTTCCTAGGAAGGAATGTGCCAGTATCACCTGGAAGTATCTAAAAGCAGGGTTATGTATAGCCTGGGACAGCTGCGTAAAAGGATACTGGCTCCCTCCACCTGATATATCACTCAAGAACTTTTCCACCTCCTTCCCCAGAAAGTATCCCATGGGTGTCTCAGGGATAGCGTCAGGAGTGGTCTGGAAACCCAATAGGTCACAAAACTCTTTTTGGCTGAAAGAGTACTCAACTCCAAAGAGCCTGAAAGCAGCATACCCATCCGGTCCAGAGTACGGGTCATAATCAAATGAACTGAGTAACTCCAATGTCAAGTTCCTGTAGGTGTTACTCAGGTCATCAGCAAACTCGTCCCAATGAAGCTGGTGGCTCAGAAATCGGATACTTGGCTCGATACCCAAGGCTTCCATGCAGTGTTGATCTGGATAGTGTGTGGGCGCCATAGGGCGCTTATAAAGAGCGATGTAGCGCTCTCTCTGAGCACCATCTCTATAGGCTACGTGCATATCGTCGAAATCCTGCATCCTGTAAAAGTTAGGAAAGGGATCTTGAAAATACAAACCATTCAAATATTTAGTCTCGATGAAAATATGATAAAAAATAAAATAAAATAAAGTAAATGCAAAAAAGTAAAAAAATAAAAAACCATGGGTTGCCTCCCAAGCAGCGCTTGTTTAACGTCATTAGCTTGGCGATCAGAATTTATACACCTGTAGTAGTAGGAATCGGTGGATCAATCAGAGTGTGGCTTGAGTATTACGTTGGAATATCTCCTCCTTCGTAAAGCTTCAATCTTTGTCCATTTACAATGAATGGACTACAGGTTTTGTTCTTGATTTCTACGGCTCCGGATCTCAGAATCTTGGATACTTCGAAAGGGCCAGTCCATCTTGAGCGTAGCTTCCCAGGGAAGAGTCGTAACCTAAAGTTGAAAAGGAGAACATGGTCGCGTATATTGAAGTTTTTCTTTACTATTCTTTTGTTGTGCCAGGCTTTTGTTCTCTCTTTGTATATTTTTGCATTCTCGTAGGCAGATTGCCTAAGTTCTTCTAGTTTATGAATGTCAAGGATACACTTTTCTCCAGCGGTCAGGTAGTCTAAATTCAAAGTTTTAATGGCCCAATAAGCCTTATTCTCTAACTCGAAAGGTAAGTGACAGGATTTTCCATAAACTAGTTGGTAGGGAGTAGTTCCTATAGAGGTTTTGAAAGCGGTTCTATAGGCCCGTAATGCTTCTTGAAGCCTCTGAGACCAGTCTCTCCTAGATATTGAAACTGTTTTTTCTAGGATTTGTTTTATCTCCCTATTGGATACTTCTACTTGGCCACTAGTCTGTGGGTGGTATGGTGTTGCTACTCTATGCCTAACTCCATATTTTCATAAAAGTTTGTCAAATATTCTCGATATGAAGTGTGATCCTCCATCGCTTATGACTAAACGTGGTGTTCCAAATCTAGGGAATATATAGTTTTTAAACAGTTTAATCACAACCCTAGTATCTTTGTGGGTGCAGCTATGGCTTCAATCCACTTAGATACGTAGTCTACAGCTACTAAGATATACCTGTTTCCTAAGGATGGTGGGAAAGGTCCCATGAAATCTATATCCCATACGTCAAAGAGTTCTACTTCCTGAATGTTTCTTAGAGGCATTTCGTCACGCCTTGAAATGTTTCTAGTGCGTTGGCACCTATCACATTTGACAATGCAAGCATAGACATCACGCCACATGGTAGGCCAGAATAGGCCAGCTTGAAGAATCTTGGCGTATGTCTTAGAGGTGCTCGCATGTCCACCATATGGTGCGGAATGACATTGCTCTATTATACTATTTACCTCTTCTTCTGGAACACAACGGCGAAAAATGCCATCTTTACCCCTTTTGAAAAGGAGCGGTTCGTCCCAATAAAAGTTTCTCACATCGTGGAAGAATTTCTTCTTGTGGTGGTAGTCAAGATCAGGGGGTATGATATCAGCGGCTAGGTAATTAACAAAGTCTGCATACCATGGTACGTTAGTTACTGCTAAGGAATTTTGGAAGTGCTTATGAGTGCCTAGGCTATCACCTTCAATGGTTTCTAGTCTAGCTATCAGTCTATCATAGGCGAAATGATCATTTATGGGTACTAAGTCTGGTTTTAGATGTTCTAGCCTAGAAAGGTGACCGGCTACTATATTTTCAGTGTCTTTTTTTTTTATCTCTTATATCTAAATCAAACTCTTGTAGTAACAAAATCCATCGGAGTAACCTGAGCTTGGCATCATTTTTACTTAATAGGTAATGAATGGCAGCATGATCGGTGTAAACTATAATTTTTGCTCCTACTAGATAAGATCTAAATTTGTCTATAGCGAAAACTACAACGAGTAATTCCTTTTTAGTTGTTGCATAGTTAAGTTGGGCAGCGTCTAGGGTTCTACTGGCATAATAAATTGCATGTAATTTTTTATCTTTCCTTTGTCCCAGAACGACTCCAACGGCATAATCACTAGTGTCGCACATTATCTCAAAAGGTTCTGACCAATCAGGGGGTTTCATAATAGGTGCAGATATTAACGCTTGCTTTAAAAGATTAAATGCTTCATTACATTTTCCATCGAAAATGAATTCATCATCTTTCATTAAAAGTCCAGTTAAAGGTTTAGTTATTTTGGAGAAGTCCTTAATAAAACGCCGGTAGAATCCAGCATGTCCAAGAAAACTTCGGACTTCTCTGATAGTTTTGGGTGGTTTTAGGTTTTCTATAACTTCTATCTTAGCTCTATCTACCTCTATACCTTTTTCGAAAACTATATGTCCTAAAACAATTCCTTCGGTCACCATGAAATGACACTTTTCCCGATTTAGCACGAGGTTCACCTCCACACATCTCTCCAGGATTTTCTCAAGGTTAGCGAGATAATTGTGGAAATCAAATTTGCAAACCGAGAAATCATCCATAAACACTTCCATGATACCATCTAGGTAATCTGCAAAGATTGACATCATGCAGCGTTGGAAAGTAGCTAGGGTGTTATAGAGGCCGAATGGCATTCGTCTGTAGGAAAAAGTTCCGTAAGGGCATGTAAAGGTAGTTTTTTCTTGATCTTCGGGGTGGATAGGTATTTGGAAGAATTCAGAGTATCCATCTAGATAGCAGAAGTAAGAGTCTTTGGCTAGACGCTCCAACATCTGGTCTATAAATGGTAAAGGGAAATGATCCTTCCTGGTTGCTTTATTTAATTTTCTATAATCTATACACACCCGCCATCCTCCTTCTAACTGTTTTGCTGCATGTTCGCCTTTATCGTTTTGCACGACTGTGATGCCTCCCTTTTTAGGTACTACATGCACATGGCTCATCCACTTACTATCCGAGATCTGGTAGATTATACCTGCTTCAAGTAACTTAAGAACTTCTTTTTTAACAACATCGCTCATTATAGGGTTTATTCTTCTCTGATGTTCTCTAGAGGGTTTTGAATCTTCTTCGAGCGAAATCCGATGCATGCATACGGATGGGCTTATACCTTTCAGGTCAGAGATATTATATTCTAAGGCAGAGGGATATTTTCGTAAAACATCTAAAAGTTGGTATGTTTCCTCTTGGCTCAAGGTATCACTGACTATAACTGGACGATTCATCTCTTCATCGAGGAACTCATATCTCAGATTCTTAGGCAGTTCCTTAAGTCTAAGGTTGGCTTCTTAGGGCATGGCATAGGATCTGGGGTAAGGGATAAACATTTGTAAAGGTTATCATCGATGTAGGGTTTCTTAAAGTCATCATCTTCCATTATGGGGGTTGATGGTAACTTAATTGTTTTTATGATTTCTTCTTGTTCTAATTCCCTAACACATTCATCAATGATATCTAAGGCATAACTCACATCTCCCATCACAGGTGCCATAAGAAATTTTGAAAGTATAAATTCTATTTTCTCGTCACCTACCTCAAAGGTCAACTTTCCTCTCTTGACATCTATTATGGCTCCTGCAGTTGATAAGAATGATCTACCTAGAAGGATTGGTATATCATTGTCTTCTTTGATGTCCATGACAACAAAATTAGTAGGGATAAATAACTGACCTATCCTAACAGGGACATCTTCTAAAATGCCTATCGGATACTTAACAGATCTATCGGCTAACTGAAGTGACATCTTAGTAGGTTGTAATTCTCCTAAGTTTAACCTCTCACAAACTACTAAAGGCATTAAGCTCACACTAGCTCCTAAGTCTAGAAAAGCTTTTTCGATGACATGACTTCCCAAAAGACAAGGAATGGAGAAATTTCCAGGATCCTTATCTTTTTTGGCAAATTTATTCTCGGAAATAGAATTGCATTCCAAGGGCTTCGGATCGTCAAGTCTACGTTTGTTGGTAAGGATGTCTTTGAGAAACTTTGCATAAGAAGGTATTTGGGTGATGGCTTCTGTGAAAGGGATTTCTACGTGAAGTTTTTCTATAACTTCAATAAATTTCTGATATTGGTTATTGATCTGGGATTGTTTGTGTCTTTGCGGATATGGTATAGGTGGTTTATATGGCGGGGGTGGTACGTAAGTTTTATCTTTAGGTTTTTCTCCTTTTTCTTGACCTTCCTGGTTTCCAGATTCCTCTGGTTCCTTTACTTCATCCGTGGCTTCGGTATATTCCTTAGAAGTTTCGGGTTCACTCAATCTTGGGTTTGGTGGCTCATCATAAGCGTTCCCACTTCGTAAGGTAATGGCATTGGCTTGCCCTCTCGGATTTTGTTGAGGTTGTCCAGGGAATTGTCCTCCAGGTGTGGTTTGGGGGGCTTGGTTTAAAGCTACCTGAGAGATCTGGGTTTCAAGCATCTTGGTATGAGTAACTATTTGGTCAACCTTGGTTCCTAACTGGGTAATCAGTTCATTAACGTGAATTTTTTGGTTCATGAACTCTTTGTTTTGTTGGGTTTGAGCAGTGATGAAATTTTCCATAATTTTCTCAAGGCTCGGCTTTGGTGGTACAAGTTGCATAGATTGATTTGATCTTGGGGCTTGGTAACCAGTTTGTCTCGGAGGTGCATTATTTTGGATAGGGTTATTATTTTTATAGGAGAAGTTCGGGTGATTCCTCCATCCAGGGTTATAAGTATTCAAATATGGGTTCCCTTGGGTGTAGTTCACTTGCTCAGAGTGGGTTTCGTTTAATAGACTGCATTCTGCAGATTAGTGTCCTTTGGTTCTACATATCTCACAATCCGACGAAACTGCGGCTACATTATTCA
This sequence comes from Lathyrus oleraceus, assembly GCF_024323335.1. Taxonomy (NCBI): domain Eukaryota; kingdom Viridiplantae; phylum Streptophyta; class Magnoliopsida; order Fabales; family Fabaceae; genus Lathyrus; species Lathyrus oleraceus. The sequence goes on along the minus strand of NC_066584.1, from coordinate 457,964,615 downwards.
GGTTTATGCACATATGCTCGACTTTGAGGGCTAATGCGTCCATTTTTGCTTGCATCATGTCTATAGAGCTTAGTTCATTCATTCCTTCTTGGGCTTCCTTCTTCTCGACTGTCGCTCGTTCGACTCCCCATGATTGATGGTTTTGAGCCATATCTTCGATGAGGGCACTAGCTTCAGGATAAGGTTTGTTCATCAGCGCACCGCCTGCGGCAGCATCGATGGTCATCTTAGTGTTATAGTGAATTCCATTATAGAAGGTCTGAATGATTAACCAATTTTCTAAACCATGATGTGGGCATGCTCTTAACAACTCTTTATATCTCTCCCAAGCTTCGAACATCGATTCTCCTTGGTTCTGGGTAAATCTAGTTATATGGTTTCGAAGAACGATGGTCTTACTTGGGGGAAAGTATCTAGCAAGGAATACTCTTCTAAGGTTATCCCAAGTTGTAATGGAATTGGATGGAAGGGAATCTAACCATGATAGGGCTTTATCTCTGAGGGAAAAAGGGAATAATCTTAAACGTATTGCCTCAGGAGAAGCTCCATTGGTTTTAAAAGTGTCTGCTAATTGAAGAAAGATTTTTAAATGTTGGTTCAGGTTCTCAGTAGCGAGACCTGCGAATTGTCTCTATTGCACTAGTTGCAACAGGGAGGGTTTAAGTTCGAAATTATTAGCTAGTATGGTTGGGTTTACTATACTAGAACTAGGTTCTTCGTTGGATGGTTGGGAGAAATCTTTAAGAGGTCTTTGGTTTTGATCTTCGGCCATAGCTCTCCTAATTCTATGAAAGAATAAACGTGCGCGAGCGTAACATTCAGGTTCCGTCAGAGGGTATACTAAGCTTCCGGTGCTGCGAGTTCTTCGCATTGACCGGCGGGAAATAACCTAAGTCTAAACGGTATAACAACAGGGTAATGAAATTTGACAAAATTGGTCCCCGGCAACGGCGCCAAAAACTTGATGCGTGCTTTTCGCAAGAATACGAATGCGTCAGAGTAATATAAAAGATTGTCGAATCCACAAAGACCAAGTGTCAATCTATCGTTATCTATTGTTATGGTGTTTATCAAAGGTAATCAAAATAGGGGTTTTTAGAGTGTGCAGTGAAGAGTAAAGTATTAAATTAAATTAAATTGATAAAGACAGGCTCGAATGTAATTCACATAATCAATTAATAATCCAAGTACTTGCTAATAGAACTACTTATGGGCAGTGTTTCCTACTTTGAAAAGAACTAATTTAACAGGAACTGTCGCTTTCGCGTATTCAGAACCGAGTTGTACTCCCTAATCAAACCCTCTTAATGTCACTTATAAAAAGGCGTGCATTGCGTTAGAGTAGTAAACCTATTTTTAAGAAATATAGTATCTTGACTGAGTTGAAAAGTATTTTAACCTGGATTTCTTAACCAAAAGAGGTTCTCACGAACCAGACTCTAAACTTATAAACGCGTCCGAAAATAGTTTTAAAATCTCTTTTCTTCTTAAGTTAAAAATTCCTAATGAACTAAACAAAGCGCTTTCGCTGTTTTTGAAATAGTTAAAAACAATTAAGTTTAAAAAGACGTTGGACGACTTTCGATCTTACCCAACAGAAATTAAGTGCGGGAAAACTTAAGTTGAAAGTTAAAATAGCCCTTAAGTGTTTCTACGAACAATTATACGGATTATCGATTCAATTACGATCCTTACATTCTAACCTTATAGGTTTAGTTAGACATGGTAAAGTAAAGGTGCATTTAATTTAAATAAAAGTAGTGCGAGTGCGGAAAGTAAATAAAAGTAAAGCGAGTGTGGGAAATAAATGAAAGTAAAGCGAGTGCGAGAAAGAAAGAAAGTAAAGACAGTGCGAGAAATAAATAAAGTAAAGCGAGTGCAAGAAATAAATAAAGTAAAGCGAGTGCGGGAAATAAATAGAGTAAAGACAGTGCGGGAAATAAATAAAGTAAAGACAATGCGAGAAATAAAATAGATAAAGGCAAAGTAATAAAAACTTGCTCCAATCGGAGGGTTGAATAAAATGCAAAGCGGAAATGAAAATGGCGGCAGGATTAACTTCCTTCCAAAGTGCTCCAAACTCGATTACAGACTCGATCACAAACTTGATTACACAATTGTGGTAACACCTCAATGCGAAGCGATTACCACTTTAAAATACTGAATATATGCCTAAGTGAAACTAAGTTTGCATCTAAGTTTGCCTCTGCTCTAAGTTTGGATGATTAAACAAATGAATTCGAGTCTCTATTTATAGGCAAGTAAAATGATGGAAATGACAAGGATGCCCTTCAGTTTGAATTTGGGAGGGAAAACTTTTCCTCTTGTGGCGCCCGCCACGAGTCCATGGCGCCCGCCATAAGGCCAAATTGTGGCGCCTTAGTGGAAGTAGTGGGGAACGTGGCAGTTGAGGGAAGTTGAGTTGTGACACGTCATGGTTGGGTCTATGGCGCCAGCCACAGTGGGAACCACAAGTGCAAAATGCTGAATTTTAGTCTTTTTAGCTCATTTTCACTCCTTTTCTCGATCGGGGCTCCGATTAAAGTAAAAACCTGAAAATAAAGAGAAACATAGTAATAACACAACAAAATAACAATAAAACTACTAAAATGCATGCGAAATCGGAGTCAAAAATACGGTGAATTTCAGTGTCATCAAGTATCGAGATTCACAATCAGTGAACTTCTTGCTCAGATAGTATATATTATACTCTTTCTTCCCTGACTCATCTTGTTGACCTAATACACAACCCATACAGTCTTCAAGAACGGTCAAGTACATAATCAAGGGTCTCCCTTCCACAAGCGGAGACAGAATCGGAGGCTCGGACAGATACTCTTTGATACTGTCAAAGGTCTTCTGGCAATCCTCGATCCAATCATAACGCTGATCTTTCCAGACATACACCTCGATCTTCTTGTGCATCATATCATGAAACAAGGTAGTTATAGCACGTTGATACGTGGCTCTGACGTTCTTCAAACCGAAGGGCATCACTCGATCACAGAATGTTCCCCAAGGTGTGATGAATGTTGTCTTCTCCATATCCTCGGGTGCCATTTTAATCTGGTTATATCCGGAAAATCCGTCCATAAATGAGAAGACATTGAATTTAGCTGTATTGTCTACCAACATATCAATGTGTGGTAGGGGAAAATCATCTTTCGGACTAGCTTTATTCAAGTCTCTATAATCCACACACATTCGGACTTTTCCGTCTTTCTTAGGCACATGCACAATATTGGCTACCCATTGAGGATATGTAGAAGTCACCAGAAACCCCACATCAATTTTCTTCTGAACTTCTTCTTTAATCTTCAATGCGATATCAAGATGAGTTCTTCTGAGCTTCTGTTTCACAGGCACACACTCAGGCTTCAAAGGCAGGAAATGTTGCACGATATCAGTATCTAGACCAGGCATGTCTTTATACAACCAGGAAAAGAAGTCGACGTATTCTCGTAGAAACTCAATCAACCCCTTCTTAACAGATTCCTCCAGGAGTTCCCCAATCTTCACTTCACAAACACAATCTTCAGACCCCAAGTTGATTGTTTCTAGATTCTCGAGATGCGGCTGAATGATCTTCTCTTCGTGCTCAAGTAGACAGGAAATCTCATAAGGAATCTCTTCAACATCATCTTCTTCTGCCTCGAATACAGGGAACTCAAAGTTAGGAGATGGTGTTGGATCATTATGTTAAATGGGTTTGGTCAACCTGCATAATGATTTGGGATATAAAAGAGATTTCAGATTTTAAACAAAGCAAATCATTATGCAGATGAAAAGATTGATTTTATTCTCTTTTTAGGGTTTTTTAGTGATCACCGATTTCATGCAAAAAGCAAAAAGTGAAAATAATTTGGAAAAACAAACATTTAACATGTAATTATTGAATGAATATCATTGTATTAATGTGCCAACAATGTCATCACTTCTCCTTTTGGCATGGGAGAAGGGTTTTCAAACAAAAGTGAACACATTACGTGGACTTATGGACAACTGTTGGAACATCAACAGTGACCCAATTATTGCAGACTCCTCCAAGGATGACAAAATTGCCAGAATCTTCCTCTACATCATCTTCCACTATAGCAGCAGCCTCTTGGTCTTCGACCGTGTGGATGAAACCACCACTCTGGAACAAGTCACGCTCGTTGAAAGTGCCTGAAGAATACCCTATGCCAGCCCGGGATTTATTGTCTTCCAACTTAATCATTTGTCCTAAACCAGTAGATGCACCATGCTTAATGGCCAACTTCGCATCATTGTAGGACGCAAATGAAGAAGTTCCTTTCCTTAAAGGCTCAGCAATAGATAAGGTTTGGAACGGCGTCCCCACCTCATCCTCAGCATCTATATAAGAAAAGGAAGACAAATGGCTTACCAAGAGAGCCTTATCTCCCCCTACTACCACCAACTTCTTATTGTTGACGAATTTTAACTTTTGGTGTAGAGTGGATGTCACGGCGCCTGCCTCGTGAATCCATGGTCTGCCAAGCAAGCAACTATATGATGGGTGGATATCCATGACCTGGAAAGTGATATGGAAATCACTAGGTCCGATCTTGATTGGGAGCTCAACCTCACCAATTACAGTTTTCCTTGATCCATCAAAAGCCTTGACTACCACTCCACTCTGCCTCATGGGAGGCCCCTGGTAAGACAGTTTGGCCAGAGTGGATTTTGGAAACACATTTAGCGATGATCCTGTGTCTACCAGTACATTAGACAAGGAATCATCCTTGCAATTCATTGAAATGTGTAGGGCCAAATTGTGGTCTTTTCCCTCCTCGGGAAGATCAGCATCGCAAAAGCACAAGTTGTTACAAGCAGTTATGTTTGCAACAATGCTATCAAACTGTTCTATTGTGACATCGTGATCTACGTATGCTACATCCAACACCCTCTTCCAAGCTTCGCGGTGTGGCTCGAAGTTCATCAGCAAAGATAGGACAGATATCTTTGATGGAGTTTGAAGCAACTGATCTACAACATTATATTCACTCCTCTTGATGAGCCTTAGCATCTCATCACAGTCCTCTTTCAGAATGCCATTCTGGCCAACAGGGACAGGAGCTTTAGCAACAACGGCAGGTCTATTAACAACAAGTGCCGGATACGGAGAAGAAGAAGAAGTCCCCACAGGACTAGCAGAATTATCAACAACATCAATTCTTCTCGAGACGTCTACATGGGGTTTCGGGGGCGCCGAAAAAACACGACCATTACGGGTCACACCACTGACGTCTGAGATACTTGTAACAAAAGTGGAGGGCAACGACACCTCCTTCCCATCGTCCAACGCGACCGCGTTGTATCTGTAGGGAACAACTCTACCAGAAGAGTATGGAATCGGGCCTGCTAGCTTGATTACGAGAGTAGGGGAAACCTTCTTCTTGCTGCCATCATATCTGACAACAACAGGTTCGGGTATTCTGAAAACAGGGGATATAACATTCACTTCATCCTCATCACGATTCTGAAATATCTCGATCACACCCTGATCCAGCATATCTTGGATATCTTTTCTGACTTGGAGACATCCCGTCTCGTTGACAGTGCACACACGGTAGCTATCATGGTCATGCTCGTAATGACTGTACCCACATAATAATCTGTGCATCTCGACCAATGATTGCTTGATGTGGCTGACATATCGGACCTTGTACTTGCCAGGGCATCCCTGAACCATATTAACTGCAACCTTCCCATGCTTGGGCAATGGGTTCTTCTTAACATTAGGACCTACGTCCTCGAAAAACAATATCCCACTTCTAACAAGGTCTTAAACCTTGGTCTTCAGGGGATAACAGTTCTCCACATCATGTCCGGGAGCACCTGAATGATAAACACAGTGAAGCTCGGGCTTGTACCACCACTGAGGGTTGGTCGGTACAGCGGGTGGGTCACGTGGAGTAATCAGCTTCCTTTTAATCAATGAAGGATATAGCTCAGCGTAGGTCATTGGAATCGAATCAAAAATGACCCTTTTCCTATCATAGCTAGTGCTGGTATTGTTGTTTCGAGGCTGGTAGGCCTGCTGTTGCGGACGATGTTGTTGTTGTTGATACTGTTGATGTTGCTGATGTTGATAATGTTGATTTTCCCTGAAGGTAGGTGCTATATGAGCCACCTGGTGCTGGTTACTGCCAGGGCGCAAAGTCTTCCTCTTTACAGAGGGTCTTCTTTTAGTATGGGAAGACACGGCATGTGCCTCTCCGTCTTTCTTCTTTGCAAAAGCCCCATAGCGCTTTGTAGAAGAACCTTCATCTCTGGTCAGACGCCCTTCCCTGACTCCTTCCTCTAGTCTCATCCCCATGTTCACCATTTCGGTGAAGTCCGAGGGAGCACTAGCAATCATCCGCTCGTAGTAGAAAGAGCTTAAAGTCTTTAGAAAGATCTTCGTCATTTCTTTCTCTTCGAGCGGGGGCACAATCTGTGCGGCCAATTCACGCTACCTCTGAGCGTACTCCTTGTTTCCTTCTCCTTCTGGGACATAGCCCTCAGTTGGTCCCTATAGGGAGCCATATCAATGTTGTAGTTGTACTGCTTGACGAAAGCTTCGCCAAGGTCGTTGAAGGAGCGAATGTTCGCACTATCCAGACCCATACACCATCTCAATGCGGCACCAGACAGGCTGTTCTGGAAATAATGGATGAGGAGTTGATCGTTGTCAGTCTGAGTTGACATCTTGCGTGCGTACATCACAAGATGGCTGAGAGGGCAAGTGTTTCCCTTGTAATTTTTAAAGTCAGGTACTTTGAACTTGATGGGAATCTTGACATTTGGCACGAGGCACAACTCAGCAGCAGATTTACCGAAGAGGTCTTTCCCTCTTAGAGTCTTCAGTTCCTTGCGCAGCTCAAGGAATTGGTCATTCATAGCATCCATTTTCTCGTAGACATCTGGGCCCTCAGATGGCTCAGAATGATAAATGATGTCATCAACTCTCGGTAACGTGTGCACAACGGGAGGTGGCACGGCAAGGATCGGGCTAGATGCCGACAGAGACGCAAAGGTAGGGGCGGGACCCTCTGGCACAAAGTTCGCGGGCATCCCCAGGTAAACCCGGCTGGCATAGTGTCGCATCCGCGAAAAACAACCGGCGGGCTGAAACAAAACAACACAGAGCCGCCACCGCGCGTTATTTATCCCAAAAGAGGGAAAGGAAAAGCTCAGAGTAAACCTGGAAAAAGCATGGTCTCGCGACCAAAGAGATGGGATCGGGAGTCGGTTACGCAAGGGGAAGGTATTAGCACCCCTCACGCCCGTCGTACTCGACGGGATCCACGCTCTAAAAGAAAGAAAAGGTTGCTAAAACAAACATCACACACACACACCGAAGACAACACAGGTGGGGGAAAAGAGGAGAGGGCTCGCTAGGACATCGCATCCTATGCCTACGTATCTCGTCTGGAACGAGAATCAGAGCTGCCGTAGTTCGGCTCACGCATGCCAAACAAGACACACACAAACACAGGCAAACCTGGAACCCGAACGCCAATCGCTGGACTTACATCGGCTTCCGAACCAAACAAACACACTCAGGATACGGACAGCCAATCGCTGGGCTTACATCCATATCCTGACACACAAGAAAAAAACAAACAACAAGTCGCTAAGGAGTCGGGAACTCGAGCCTAGCAACCGTCAAGCAAACGCACACAAAAAGAAAAAAGAGTGCCCGGAGAGACCTCGCACGGTCTCCTGCCTACGTACCTCATCTGGTATGAGGATCAGGGCGACGTAGTTCCCCTGAACGGGAAAGAAATTCTAGCCAGAAACCAAGCGGAGACACACTACTAGGGAGTTGGACTCGAGCCTAGTGTTATCATGCATCATTGCCCTATGTTATGGTTTCTATCTACTTGCATAACAGCAAGCTAATCCTAACCAGGAAAAACAAGCATGCAAGCATCAATCAAAATAAAGCAAACATTCACATAGCACACACTATATCCAGTCAAGTGAGGCTCAAACAAGGGTGGACTGCCGAGGCAAGTCAACTGTACAGGGTAGTGTTCGCTCTTAACCCTGACATTGAGAGTCAGGGTGAAGCAGATGAAAGGTGAGTGAAGATGAGACTTCACAACTCTTATCCCTGGCCAGGGAGAGCTTCAGACAAAGGAGCGTGGGTCCAGAATGGGGGAACCCTTCTACACTCAAGACTCTGACTCGCTTGTACAAATGTACAAGATCTTGGGTTAATGTCCCAATGCGTCAACACAGTGGTGTGAGCAGAGGGACGACTCAACAAGAATAGCGGGGGATGGATTGCACATCCCTTGGGTTCCGCCAATTGCCTCATAGAGGTCTTTACCTGCTTGGGGACAAAGTTAAACAATCACAAACATCGCCTCTTAAGGAGGACTTCAGACAGTTGCCTGGCTAAATAACAAGCCAGGTCTTCCAGACTACATGGAGACAAGAGAGTCTACCTCAATTGGTTTATACAACCAAGCAGCAGCACAGCAAGTTCTTAAAGAACTAAAGCGACTATGGTACCTGGAATCAATCAAGCACAGTCAGTATTCAAGTCACACAGTCAAAACAGACAAGTTAAGAATCAACAGACTATGCAATCAGACAAAATGCAATGTGCAAAGCACAATCAACTCAAGTGAGCCAAGCATCCTACAAAACAAACCAAGTTAGTTTACAACAAGCAACCAAACTCAATTAACTTGCATTTTTCTCCTTAAAGCATTTGCATCTCAACCTGAAACACAATTCAAAAGTGAGAAACAAGACCACTAGGACAAGCCTAGGGTCCGAAGGAGATGAAAATTTCAAAACAGCAAGTGAAAATTAATAAAAATCACAATCAAACAAATTAGAAACAAATCCCATTGGTCCCCTGCTCATATCATTCATTATCATCATTTCATAAACAAAATATCACAAAGCATGCCATTTGCAACCTCAAAAGACCAAACCAAATGATCACAATCAAATCAATATCAAAACAGCTCAATAAATTCCACAAGAATTCCAGCCTAAACAGAACACATTCGATGAGTAGCATATCAATTTTCAGCTCATTTGGACAAGTGGAAGTAGGGAAATTAAATTCATAAAGTTCAGACAAGTTCAAGCAAGCCAACACAAGTCATCAAAACAATCATCAACTTCCATCAATCATAAAACAGTGACAACATATGATAAATGGATGGGATCAAAACCACAATGACCTATAATGTGTCTACAATGCTCATACCAAATTTCACACTCATCCAATTAATGACCAGAATTTCACAAAGCAAATACCAACATGTATCACAAAAAATCAACAAATGACCAAACAGAGGGAAAAAATCCCAATCAAATAGGAAATGCCATCAATAAATCCAGAAAAATTCACATGTAACCTCAACATCCATATTCTCAATCATGCAAAAATTTAGCTCAATCAAAAATACCTAAGCACATCAAATAAAATCATGAAGTTCATCAAGCATGGTGTGACACAAATTGTCACACCTTTAATCAAAAATTCATATCTCATCAACCAGGGATCCAAAAATTGCAAACCACATATCAAAATCACCAGCAAAGAGTCCAGATCATGCACACAAAATTTCATGAATTTCTATGGAAGCATCATCATTTTATGAGTGATATGGCAAAACATGTACAAAATGAACACATTCAATCAATCCCTAAGCAAATTATTTTTTCACACGTGCATAAAAATCACAAAAATCACCATTAAAAACTACACATTATAAGGAGAATCATGAAAAAAATCTCACAAAATTTGGACAAATGATGAATTAGTTATGGATTTTCTAAGTTTATGTATCAAAAATGAAATGAAATTGAAAAAGAAAATGAAATGAATTTGAATAAAAATGGAATAATGGCGAATTTGTAAATAAGCTTCAGCAAGGCAAAACGACGTCGTCCTCATTTATGTGGTGGCGGCACGCAATTGGTCTAGGCATAGCGGGAAACAGTTTTCAAACGCAAGGCACAGCAGACGCGGATCAAAGACGATTTTCTGGAAAATTTAGAAGCGTTCTTCATCGTCCACACACGTTCATCATTCCAGAATTCAACATGCACGAATTCTCAACCAAAATGCACAAACTATATATCACTGTGACCGTCTAAGCATGTACATCATGAATATGAAAAGCATTTAACCTAACTATCAACATATCAACCGGATCGAGCAAGAAAAGGTTTACACATCAAACTTCAATTCAAGATTTCTCTCTCTATACTTAACCAAATCAAAAACCACAAGTATCATGCTGTTCTACATTGAGAGATCTACAAAAGCCATATCATAGTTTAATCAATTAAGAAATTCGAATCCTAACCTCTTGATGATGGCAGAAGTTGATCCTCGTGTTTCCTCGTGCAAAACTCCAAAACAGATGAAGATTGAGGCTTTGGAAGTTGATTGGAAAAGATTCCTCAGCTCAATGATGCTCCAGCCGCGAGAATTATGGAATTGCCATTGTTGTGCTTGCTTCCAACAGTCACGATTTGGCCATGCTTTTGCCTTGAATTGATAAAACAGTGGTACACAAGCTTTGGTAGGGTGTGAATCAAACAAGAATCATCCAAATTGATGAAGAATTCATGGAGAATTGATGAAAAATATTGAAGAAGCTTTGGAGAATTTGGAGAGAATTTGGTGAAAAAGTTTGTTAGATCTTGGAATATGGAATGTAATTACCATTTCTGTTACAATTAGCATTATATACCACATCCTTAATCCATTCCTTAATCCAAATTAGCAAATTGAGTGAATTAGTGTAATGTGCATTTCAAGTGCAATGACAAAATGGTCCGTTTGCATATTTGGCCAATATGACAGCAAATGACAGTTCACACAACTTCTATTTGGCATTTGGAGTGTGTTAGAATTGGTTCCATGTGCATAGGCCTTGTATTTTGAAATTTCACTATGCCACACCAAAAATACAAATGAATCCACTTAAAAAATGACTTTTTGCTATGAGAGTTTTTGATGAATTTTGACCACACATCATGAAAGTACATGTGAAATGGGGTTTGCTCAAAGAAAGATCACCCAAATTGGCCATTCCATGTGAAAGTTATGCCACTTTGAATTTAGGCATTTTTGGAAAATGATTGGACCATAACTTGTCAACCATACATGGGAATTTCAAGTTCTTGGACTTTTTGGAAAGGTGAGAGCAAGATATACAACTTTCATGTTGAACAAAATTTCATTTGAAGCATCTTTGGACATGTAATTTTGTGGTGAAAAACTTTCCATTTTTGGAAACTTTCATTACAAGTCACTTTCTATTTTTGGCAACTTTTTGTCTGACTTTATTTTCTTCATTCTTGATGTTTGAAATGTCAAATGAAACTTGTTTAGACATGAATGAAGTGTATCCAACCCTCTCCCACCTCCAAATCCATAAAATCAAGCACAGTTGACCACAGTTGACTTTTCTGATTGATAGATGAATTTGGCTATGCACTGATCAAGTTGAGCCTCAAACTCCTGATGAAATGGCTCAATGATGAACCCCTAGCTTCCATAATCTCAATAAAATCATATGATGATCCCCATATCCATTGTAGATCCCATCTCCTTGCCAAGCCCTGATTGGCCCAATGCAACTGATTAGGGTTGACTAGTGGTCAAAACCCTAATCTTAAGGTAACTGATCAATCTCCTGAATCTCTTGGATGATAACAAGACCCATGATGATGATGATGTATCATTTCAACCAAGATGAAGATCAATCCCCCTTGAGAATTAAAACCCTAACTTGGACCACCATATCCTCAGATGATTAGTGATCAATCCAATCAAAACCCTAGCTTGCATCATGACCTCTTCATCTTCTGATCAAGACTTATGAGGATGACTTGCACAATGTCACCATATGATATGCAATATGCAATACCTAATGACCTACACATGATATGCAATATGTTAAGCTAGTCCCAAGAGAGGAGGGTAAATTTTGAGGTGTTACAGCTGCCCCTATTCAATCCACTATGAACCTGTCGATATGAATAGCCTCGGCTTTCAGATGATCAGGATGAAGAGTGATTGAATACCAAGAACAGACGAACAATTTGCACTCTGATGGGAAAATAATTAACAATGCCTGTCAGAATCGGCAAAGAAACACAATCTTGAAGAAAAATCCGTCTGGTACGGAGAAAGTCGGCCTGATCACCGAAACAGAAATGTCGACCTGGATACCAAAATCAATGGTAACGCAAGGATAACCATGGCCTGAACACCACATCCGCTGGGGATTATTATTTTTTGCTTTTTTTTTTACTCTTCTTGAACCCCGAAACTTTCCTCTTCTTTTTCGTTTCTTGGACCCCGAAATTTTCTTTTGCGCAAATGATCCCGGATCATTGCATTTGAACCCCGACATCTTGTTTGCCACCATAATGAACCCCATTCTCCAGAAAACACCTCGTGTCTCCTTTTCTCCATTTGAACCCCAGTCGCCTGACGATAACTCGTGATCGCCATTGTGAACCCCATCTCCAGAAAACGTCGCAACATTTCCCTTTCTCCATGTGAACCCCGCTCTCCAGAAAATGTCTCAACATTTCCCTTTCTCCATTTGAACCCCGTTCTCCCATCTCGTGTGATAATTCCGTTGGCAACTCGGAAATAACACCAAACACCATTCTGAGGGCGACATATCAGAGGGTAAACCTTCACAAAAGGAAGGTAACATGTGCATCTCTTCTTCAGAAGACACCTATAACGACCTCCACTGGCCTCAGCCAAAGTCTAAGGTGACACATGAACAGAAGATAATCCTGCGGACCTCATCCTGGATATAATCTTCAACTTCAATCTCCATTTGGACCCCGATCTCCAGAAAATGCCTCAACATTTCCTCTTCTCCATTTGAACCCCGATCGTCGCGCTGATCGTGTAGCGTCCTTTGACTTTATTTCCATCTCCGCCCGACGGAAAAAGTTTCATCCAGTATCGCACTACCGGAGAACATTGCTGATCTGTCATCATGATGCTAAACTCCTCAGAGTAACACCTTCACCATCCGGCGAAACTAAACCTCAAGCGGTAACCACGGCTTGAGTCGCGCTGATCGCGTAACATTCCCATCTCTGTCCGACGGAAAAATTTCCTCCAGTATCGCACTACTGGGGAAGTACTGTTGATAAAAAACGGTGCCAAACTCCTCGGAGCAACACCTTCACCCTCAGGCAACCACTTCTCAAACGGTAACCACGGTCTGAGACTAGCTCATGCTTGCAATATGATGCATGATAACACTAGGCTCGAGTACAACTCCCTAGTAGTGTGTCTCCCTCTGTATCTGGTTAGAATTTCTTTCCCTTTCAGGGGAACTACGTCGCCCTGATCCTCATACCAGATGAGGTACGTAGGCAGGAGGCCGTGCGAGGTCTTTCCGGGCACTTTTTTTTCTTTTTGTGTGTGTTTGTTTGTTCCCTCTTGTGTGTCAGGATATGGATGTAAGCCCAGCGATTGGCTGTCCGTATCCTGAGTGTATTTGTTTGGTTCAGAAGCCGATGTAAGTCCAGCGATTGGCATTCGGGTTCCAGGTTTGCCTGTGTTTGTGTGTGTCTTGTTTGGCGTGCGTGAGCCGAACTACGGCAACTCTGATTCTCGTTCCAGACGAGATACGTAGGCATAGGATGCGATATCCTAGCGAGCCCTCTCCTCCTTTCCCCCACCTGTGTTGTCTTCGGTGTGTGTGTGTGATGTTTGTTTTAGCAACCTTTTCTTTCTTTTAGAGCGTGGATCCCGTCGAGTACGACGGACGTGAGGGGTGCTAATACCTTCCCCTTGCGTAACCGACTCCCGATCCCATTCTCTTTGGTCGCGAGACCATGCTTTTTCCAGGTTTACTCTGAGCGTTTCCTTTCCCTATTTTGGGATAAATAACGCACGGTGGCGGCTCTGTGTTGTTTTTGTTTCAGCCCGCCGGTTGTTTTTCGCGGATGCGACAACTGGCGACTCTGCTGGGGAGTAACCAGATGTTGACCTGTGCTGGTCCATCTTCCCTAAGCGAGGCTCTCCTAGCGTTCTAGGATAGTTTAGGTTGCTTGTGCCGCTTTATTTATTGCATTTATTATTCTGATTGTGTATATATTTGCATAAATGTTTGCATGCATCATACTATCATTCTGCTGTCCTCTGTGCAGGTGGTTCCTTTGTTTTGGGGTGGGTGTTCTGAGTGGGGCTAAAACCCAGGCCCGAGTATACACCTAGGATTAGTGTGGTCTCACGTTCCTCATTTGCTTTATCAGCATATTGTTGCAACGTGACATACCACAAGCCGGACGAGGTTCATTTGATAGTGCCTTTCCTTTGTGGAGTATCCACTTTGGTTGTGTCACTTCATCTGAACTATTGACTCTGGTGACCGATCATTTCCCGGATCTTTGGTTTAGACGATCTCAGGAGAGCTACAATGGCACACCCGAAAGGGCAAACCCATTGAGTATCTTTGCCCGATTGTCGAGACTATTATCCGCCTTAGGATGACCTGATTAGAATTTACCTGTGAGGGGAGGGTGATTCTTACAGATGCATGTTCAGATGGTGACTTTGATGGTGACTGTTGGTTCCGTTGATCAGAGTCATATTTATAAGTCGGATTTATGGCCATTTCTTTCTGAGACGCCGAAGTGTTGTCCGTGTTATTTATCAGTGGGGATCCGTTTATTTCAGGATTCCCCGGGCCGATTCAGAGGATTGTGGTTATCTGCTCAGAGATTGTCTGGTGATGATGGTGATGTATGTTCCGTTTATTTCGGAACCCTTGAGGTGGATTTGTGGTTACATATTCCGTCAGATGGTTGTGATCGGTTCAGAGTCAGGGCTGTGATTCAGTGCAACAGATGATCAGATGACTTGGAGGATGGCACTATGCATTGCATTCATTCATCAACATCATTAACATTTGCATTTACCTGCATCTAACACATGTTTATCCATATGCAGGGACATTTTGATCGAGATCCTGGTTGAGAGACTTTCTGCTCAGATATGAGGCCCGGTTTGAAAGATGATGTTGCCTACAGTTTCTTCAACCCAGAGATTGACGAGTTGAGAGATATGATAGCATTGATTACACCCGACCATGTGGGGATGTTCAGAGAGGCATACAGTGGTATTCTGAAGATGGTTTTCAGACTCACTGACAGTGACAGAAGCGTCATTCATACTCTTCTTCAGTTCTATGACCCGGGTTTGAGATGTTTTGTGTTCCCGGATTATTTGTTGGGGCCTCTGATGGAGGATTATGCTAGTATCTTGGGTATTCCGATCCGAGATCAGATTCCTTTCCGTGCTATTAGGGGAGAGCCTGATGTCCTTGGGATTTCTCGTGCTCTTTATTTGAGTCCGGAGATGACCAAGGAGGGTTTGAAGGAGAAAGGAAAATTACCTGGATTTCATTTGAGTTTCTTGGAGGCTAAGGCCAAGGAACATGCTGTTGTGGGTAATTGGAAGACGGTCTGTGCTTTGGTTGCTGTGAGCATTTATGGTGTTATTCTGTTCCCTAATCAGAGGAGCTTTGTGGACCATAATGCCATCAGATTGTTCATGTAGAGGAACCCCATTCCTACTCTGGTCGGAGATGTCTATTACTCGGTTCATAACAGGAACGAGAAGCGGCATGGTGGCTTGATCCGGTGTTGTGCTCAGATGCTATTCAGATGGTTTATGGGGTATTTGCCTTCCCGAGGTGCTTTTGCTCATCTCGATCCTACGGTCAAGTGGTCGGTCAGATTGATGGGTTTGCGGGCTGCTGATATAGCATGGACTCATAATGGTTTGGCTGGACGGAATTTTATATATAGCTGCGGGGATTTTCCCAATGTGCCTCTTATAGGAGTTCAGGGTTGCATTAATTACAACCCAACGCTTCTTAGGAGACAGATGGGGTTCGCTATGGAAGTTCCTCCCCTTGAGTGTGAGACTCGGGATTCCTTTTACTTCCCGGTTGAGGGTAATCAGGCCAAGCTGATGCAGGTGTCTGGGTCATGGCGTAACATGCAAAGGAAGGGCAAAGTTCCGTTTGGCAAGGTCAACAGCCGGTATTTTCCTCTATTCGAGGATTGGCTTCGGAAGAGGATTGAGATCACACATCTACCATTTCCGGGAGGTGATCCTTGGTGTCCTATGATTGAGGGTCCGCGTTCTTCTGTCAGTATGGAAGAATTCCTCGAGATGAAGAGAGCCAGAGATCAGTTGCTTGCAGAGAAAGCGGAGTTGGAGATGAGTGTTGCTCGGATTCAGACGGCTAATCAGGAGATCAAAGTGAGGATGGAAGATCAAGACAAGCGACATGCCTTGGAAGCAAAGCGCTTTGAGATGGATACCGCCTACTATGGGAAGATCAGCCAAGCCTTAGCATCATCTACCAGAGAGCACGACATCACTAAGAAGAGATTGGCTAGAGCTTCAGAAGTCATTGAAGATCAGAAGAGGAGGCAGATCCTTGTGAAGACCCAACGAGACGATAGAGCCAGAATCCTTGCTGCAGAGTGGGAAGCGGAGAAAGCAAAGATCATCGCCGAGAGAGATCATTACATTGCTGAGAGAGATCATTACTTCAGGCAGATGCAGATTCATCAGAAAGAGGTGGGGAGATTACAGCAGGTGAACACCGAGCTCAGGTTCGCCGCAGAGTTCGCGAGGATGGTTGATGAGATAGGGCCATCTGTGGGATCCTCATCAGGCTAGCTTTATCATTTGTGTGGATTACCGTCAGGCTTGTTGACGGAATTCATTTGCTTGTATTTCTTTCCCGATTCTGGAGATTTGTATCTAATTTGATGTATGACTATGGCACTTATTGTGCATTTTGCTATGCGATGATCATTTTCATTCAGTAATTGATCTTCAAGCTTTATTTGCTTTCCCGTATGCACTCACACAAGCACACACATGGTTGGGGGTATTTTGCTAAGTTATATATCTCTGGTCTGTATGATGAAATCAAATGCTGAATATCAGAATATTGCTGCCGGATTGATATATGTCTCGATGAAGCCAGGATTAAGAGACAAAGTGTTCCTCATGTGGATAAACACTGCATTCATGCATGATCATAATAACTGGTGCTTTATTTTGCAGGTATCTGTTGCTAACGTGCTTGATTGTTTCAGGAATCATTGCTCGTGCTCGCAGAGCTGTACCTTTGCACTCAACCCGTCCTCACAGATACTTCACGCGACGCAATACTCCCAGACTAATGGATCTCCCGAACACAGATATCCTCGAGCTGAAAGACAAGATGACTGAGCTTATCAACATCATGCAAGGTTTTGCAGTTGGTCAGAAAGCTCTAGCTGACAAGGTTGAGAAGCTCGAGCGGGCTTCAGCGGCAAACAGTGGTGTGAACCTGGATGGTGTCTCCAACCAGGGGCTGGGTGGTTCTTGAGACGGTGGTAAGAGGACAACTGTGGGAATGGTGAATAATGCCGCTGGTTTTGGTGCTGCTGGTGGTCAACCGGGTCAGAACATGAAGGACAGTCTGTTCCCGCCTTTCTTCGGTGTTGAGGACGACAGAGAGGAAGACAGAGAGGCTGATCATTTCTCGATGCACAACGAACCTTTTGGTCAGTATGGTGCCCCGCCACAGAACAAAGAGATTCAGCTGCTGGCTGAGAAAATCAGGGCCTTGGAGAGTTATGCCACTCCTGGGGTGGTTAACATGTCAAATATGGGGCTGGTGGAGGGGATTGTGATCCCACAAAAATTTAAGGCGCCCGCGTTTGATCGGTATAATGGGAGTTCATGCCCCGAGACTCATCTTCAGGCGTTTGTCCGAAAGATCTCAGCTTACACCATGGATCAGAAGCTGTGGATGTATTTCTTCCAGGACAGTCTGTCCGGAGGCTCACTGGAATGGTACACCAAGCTCAAGTCCTCAGATATAAAAAACTGGCAAGATCTTGGGGACGCATTCTTTAAACAGTATCAGTTCAATGCTGATATGGCCCCGAGTCGTACCCTGCTGCAGGGTATGTCTCAGAAAAACAATGAAGGGTTTAAAGAATACGCCCAAAGATGGAGGGAGTTGGCTGCCAGAGTGCAACCTCCTCTAGTTGACAGGGAGATGTCGGATCTCTTCATAGGGACCCTGCAGGGGGCATATGCTGAGAGGATGGTTGGTTGTCCGGTGACCAACTTTTCAGATATAGTCGTGGCTGGAGAGAGAATAGAGAGCTGGTTGAAGCTCGGAAAGATTCAAGGGGGTAATGCTTCTTCTTCAGGGTCGAAGAAACCTTTTGGGAACGGCCAGAGGAAAAAAGAAGGTGACTCGAGCGCGGTCTACGCTCAAAGGGGACTCAGTAGGGATCGTTACTTCCAGCACACTACTGCGGTAACCATTCCTGCTGATAATCAGCAACAACCTCAACAACAAAGACAACCATTTCAACAGAGGCCTCAGAGGGCCGGATATCAAGTCAAGGGGAGAATGAATGACAGGCAGTTCGACAGGCCGCCTGTGACTTATTCTTTTCTGTTTAAAAAGTTGATGGATCTGGGGTTAGTACAGCTAAGGACTCTGGCACCTTTGAGACCTGATCAAAGGCCGGCCAATTATGATGAGAATGCTAAGTGCGAATTCCATTCGGGTGCTCCCAGACATAATATAGAGAACTTCGCACCATCTCCCAATGTCAATGCTAATCCCATGCCCGCGCATGGTCAAAGGGGGGTGAATGCTATTTCGGAGGAAAGTAGGGTTGGGCTGTCTATTGTTGATCAGTTGAAGACTCCTCTGGTTGAGGTCAAGAGGCAGTTGTTGTTGAATGGGGTCTATTCGGGCTATAATGATGATTGTGCTGAGTGCACTGTTTTTGTCAATGGGTGTGAATTATTGAGGAGGACTGTCCAGGGTCTGATGGACGAGGGGAGCATTCTGATTGAGAAGGCTGATAAGGGAAAAGATGAAGTCTCCACCATAACAATTTATTTTGATCCGGTGGATTTGTCTACTCTTGCTGAGGCGGCTCCAGTTACCATCACGGTACCTGGACCAATCCCATATGACAAAGATGATGCCGTGCCTTGGCATTATGGTGGAGAAGTGTACTGTAACGGTGAGAAGGTAGAGGACCAAGTTGCCAGTGAAACCGCCGTGTCAAAGGTGGATAATGCCGGTCCCAGCGGTTTCACTCGCAGTGGCAGATTATTTGCTCCTGATGCCTTGAGGGGAGGAGAAGGAGAAAAAGAGAAAAAAGAAAAGGTCGAGGCTTTAGCCAGGGCAAAAGGGAAAGCAGTGGTGAATAATGGTACTCCAGTAGTGACACCGGCGCCGGTTGGGTCGGAAAAGAAGCTTGATGATGATGTAGAGGAATTCTTAAGGATCATCAAAAAGTCTGAGTACAAGTTGGTGGACCATTTGCAGCAAACTCCTTCCAAAATCTCAATTCTATCTTTGCTGTTAAGCTCTGAGGGGCATAGAGAGGCTCTGTTGAAAATCTTGAAGAAAGCCTATGTTCCTCAAGAGATAACCATTAATCAGTTGGAGACGGTCGTGTCTAATGTGCATGCCAGCCATAGGTTGGGTTTTACAGACATGGACCTGACTGTGGATGGGAGAAATCACAACCGGGCGTTACACATAGCAATGGAGTGTAAAGGGGCCGTGCTTTCGCATGTGCTGGTTGATACCGGCTCCTCCTTAAATGTGTTGCCAAAGAAGGCTCTGGCTAAGCTGAATTGTGATGGGTTAATTCTGACTCCGACTGATTTGATTGTGCGGGCGTTTGATGGGTCGAAGCGGGACGTGTTCGGAGAGGTTGAGCTGCCAGTGAAGACAGGCCCAGAGGTGTTTAAGTCGACTTTCTATGTCATGGATATTCAGCCAGCATACAGTTGCTTGTTGGGTAGGCCATGGATCCATGCTGCTGGGGCAGTGACCTCAACTTTACACCAAAAGCTGAAATATATCTGGGAGGGCCAAGTCGTCACTGTGTGCGGAGAAGAGGACATCTTTGTCAGCCACCTGTCCTCATTCAAATATGTGGAGATGGATGGCGAAATCTGGGAGACGCCAAGTCAAGCATTTGAAACCGTTAAGGTGGAGAATGCTCTATTTGCAAAGGATGAAGAGAAACCGTCCATATCTTCATACAAACAGGCCGCTGAGGTGGTAAAGAGTGGAGAGGATCCTGGTTGGGGCAGGATCATGGATATCTCTGCAAAGAAAGACCACTTCAGAGTGGGGTACCAGCCGGACAGAGGCTCGGGACAAGGCAGAGGACGTCGTACGTTAGTAACCTTCACTAGTGCCGGAATGCTGGATCCGGATCACATCTGCATGATGAGTGATGAAGGTGATAGTGACTGCGACATGGACCGATGGATAAAGCCGTGCGCACCAGGGATGGGAATCCAGAACTGGAAGGCTGAAAAGATCATCACAGTCACTCTGCTGGAAGAGTAATATTTTTCCTGTTTTGATTTTATATGCATGAAAGCCTTGCGTGTTGCCCGACACGTAATGGTTCATTGTAAGGGCCACCTCATGTTTAATTTTGCAAATTCGCATCATCAATAAAAGGATGTTTTTCAATTAAAAGCGGTGTTCCCTGTTTTTCATTTATTTTTGCAGTTTAAAAATAAACAAAATAAAAATGGCAGTGTTTTCATTTTTTTTCTTTTCATTTTGTCTCACACCGGTTCTAAAGCAATGCATGAATCAACATTCATGCAGATGCGATTCTTCTCCGGATCTCATTGATAACAATCCTGTTACACCCTCGTATGACTTCGACAATCCAATCTATCTTGCTGAAGAAGAAGGCGAAGAAGATTGTGAACTGCCAGGGGAATTGGCCAGGTTGTTGAAACAAGAGGAGAAGGTGATTCAGCCGCACGAGGAGCAGATTGAGGTTGTGAATCTGGGTACCGACGAAGTCAAGAAAGAAGTGAAAATCGGGGCTGCTTTGGAGGAAAGTGTCAAGAGCGGAATGGTGGCCTTGTTGAAAGAGTATGTCGACATCTTTGCCTGGTCTTATCAAGATATGCCAGGGTTGGATACCGATATCGTTGTGCACAAGCTACCGTTGAGAACAGATTGTCCTCCAGTGAAGCAGAAGTTGCGCAGAACTCGACCTGACATGGCAATGAAAATTAAAGAAGAGGTGCAGAAGCAGTGGGATGCTGGCTTCCTTGCTGTCACTAATTATCCGCCATGGGTCGCGAACATTGTGCCAGTCCCGAAGAAGGATGGGAAGGTGAGAATGTGTGTGGATTACCGAGATCTGAATAGAGCTAGTCCAAAGGATGATTTTCCACTACCTCACATTGATGCGTTGGTAGATAATACAGCTCAATTCTCGGTGTTTTCCTTCATGGATGGCTTTTCTGGCTATAATCAAATCAAAATGTCGCCAGATGATATGGAGAAAACAACGTTCATTACACCGTGGGGTACCTTTTGTTACAAGGTGATGCCATTCGGTCTCAAAAACGCCGGTGCTACTTATCAGAGGGCCATGGTGACTTTGTTTCATGATATGATTCATCATGAAATCGAATGCTATGTTGATGACATGATAGCAAAGTCCCAAACAGAAGAGGGGCATTTGGTAGATCTGGCCAAGTTATTCGACCGGCTGAGACAGTTCAGGCTGAGGTTGAATCCAAACAAGTGCACGTTCGGAGTGCGGTCCGGTAAATTGCTAGGGTTCATAGTAAGTGAGAAAGGAATCGAGGTTGATCCTGCTAAAGTAAAAGCAATAAGAGAAATGCCTGAACCGAGAATAGAGAAGGAGGTTTGTGGTTTCTTAGGTAGATTGAACTACATTTCACGGTTCATATCTCACCTAACAGCCACGTGTGAACCTATATTCAAATTGTTGAGAAAAGATCAAACGGTCAGGTGGAATAATGATTGCCAAGCGGCATTCAAAAAAATAAAAGAATATTTGCAGGAGCCTCCGATTCTGATGCCTCCTGTAGAGGGAAGACCGTTAATTCTGTACCTGACGGTCCTCGAGGGGTCTATGGGGTGTGTATTGGGGCAGCATGACGAGTCTGGTCGAAAAGAGCATGCCATATACTACCTTAGCAAAAAGTTTACCGACTGTGAAACAAGATATTCACTGCTCGAGAAAACTTGCTGTGCTTTGGTCTGGGCTGCTCGCCGACTAAGGCAGTATATGCTGGTTCATACCACTTTATTGATTTCCAAGATGGATCCAATCAAGTACATTTTTGAGAAGCCAGCATTGACCGGACGGGTTGCGAGGTGGCAGATGATTTTGACAGAATATGATATACAGTATACCTCTCAGAAGGCAATTAAGGGGAGTGTATTGTCTGATTACCTCGCTCAGCAACCTATTGATGATTATCAACCGATGAAGTTTGAATTCCCTGATGAGGACATCATGTTTCTTAAATCGAAAGATTGCGAGAAACCAATCCCGGAGGAGGGACCTGACCCTGAATCCGAATGGATTCTGATGTTTGATGGGGCCGTTAACGTGAATGGAAGCGGTGTTGGTGCTGTTTTGGTTACGCCGAAAGGATCCCACATTCCTTTTACTGCCCGGCTAACATTCGAGTGCACCAACAACGTGGCTGAATACGAGGCTTGCATATTGGGGATTGAAGAGGCGATTGATTTGAGAATCAAGAACCTTGTCATATATGGAGATTCAGCTTTGGTGGTTAATCAGGTTAACGGAAAATGGTATACGCATCAGTCTCATTTAGTTCCATACCGGGATTATACGAGGAGATTGTTGACGTTTTTCACCAAGGTGAGGATGCATCATGTGCCCAGAGAGGAGAATCCTTTGGCAGATGCTTTGGCTACTCTGGCCGCCTTGATTAAGGTGCAGTGGTGGAATCAATTCCCCAGTGTTGAGGTGGGACGTCTGGATAGGCCGGCGTATGTGTTTGCTGTTGATACAGCGCCTGATGATGAGAAGCCGTGGTATTACGATATCAAGCGCTATCTGGAGACTCAAGAGTATCCTGAGGGAGCATCTAAGAAGGACCGAAAGACTCTGCGGAGGTTGGCCATGGTGTTCTATTTGAATAAGGATGGGGTTCTGTACAAGAGGAATTTTGATTGGGTCTTGCTCAGATGCGTTGATGATAGGGAAGCAAGCCAATTGATGAAAGAGGTTCACGAGGGATCGTTCGGTACCCATGCCGGTGGGAATGCAATGGTGAAGAAGCTGCTGAGGGCAGGCTATTATTGGATGACCATGGAGGCCCAATGGTTCAATTTCGTGCGAAAGTGTCATAAATGCCAGATTTATGCTGACAAGGTGCACGTACCTCCAAATCCGTTGAGTTTAATGTCGTCTCCATGGCCGTTCGCTATGTGGGGGATTGATATGATTGGGAAGATTGAGCCTACGGCTTCGAATGGGCATCGGTTCATATTAGTGGCAATTGATTACTTCACCAAGTGGGTAGAAGCAGCCTCTTATACGAACGTGACGAAGCAGGTCGTTGCCCGGTTTCTCAAGAGAGACATCATTTGCAGATATGGGGTTCCCGAGAGAATCATTCCTGATAATGGTTCTAATTTGAACAATAAGATGATGGCAGAATTGTGCCGGGAATTCAAGATCGAGCATCACAATTCTTCTCCCTATCGTCCGAAGATGAATGGGGCGGTTGAGGCAGCTAACAAGAATATAAAGAAGATTGTGCAAAAGATGGTGGTAACCTATAAAGACTGGCATGAGATGTTGCCGTTTGCATTACATGGGTATCGAACGTCGGTGCGTACGTCTACTGGGGCAACTCCTTTCTCATTGGTATATGGAATGGAAGCGGTGCTACCGGTTGAGGTTCAGATTCCCTCTTTGAGAGTCCTGATGGACGTGAAATTGCAAGAGGCTGAATGGGTAAGGACCCGGTACGAAGAGTTGAGCCTGATAGAAGAGAAGAGGTTGGTAGCCATTTGTCATGGGCAATTGTACCAACAGAGGATGAAGCGTGCTTTTGACCGAAAGGTACGACCTCGGGTATATCACGTGGGTGATATGGTGCTGAAAAGGATCCTTCCTCCTCAAAACGATCGAAGGGGTAAATGGACACCTAATTATGAAGGTCCATTCGTGGTCAAGAAGGTTTTCTCTGGCGGAGCCTTGTTGCTAACGACCATGGATGGCGAAGATTTTCCATCCCCTGTGAATGCAGACGCAGTTAAAAAATACTTCGTGTAAATAGACCCGCTGGACGAAAAGAATAAAATAGTCCAGGCAAAAAAGGGCATCCCGGCGAACCAAAAACAGAAAGAAAGGTTCGGGCAAAAATTAGGGATAAAGTGAAAAATGTACACCCGGCAAGTCGAAAACCTGAAAAGGCAACTTGGGCAAAAAAGGGTATCCCGGTGGACTGAAAACCTGAAAGGGAGGTCCAGGCAAAAGAGGGATTGAAACGAACAACTGCGTCTGGCATGATCGTTTGCGCTTTGGTTAAGGCATCGTGGATAATACCCGGTAGGGATCAGTCAGAATTGTCTTGTTCAGAAGGCAGAAAGCACGGAGAGTCTGAGGATATAGGAGGTGTAATCGAGTTGGAACTCGATGAGATTACGGGTTTCACATTGCCATTAGGATAGATTTTTCCTTTTGTGCGCAATTACCTCTTTTCAGGAATTGCTTCCTTTGTATTGCTCATTTGAGCCACACACTTTTCAAATCAATAAAATGCATATTCAGTCAAATAATTTTGTTTTTGTTTTTCATTACTGCTTTGATTGCAAAAACATCAGATATTTTTGATAAAGAATTTTGCATTTTTAGACATACAGGTCCCTTCCAATGCGTGCATATAAGATTGAAGCTTGAAATCTTATTCGGAAGGTTGAGTGACCCAAGTGTTGAAATCTTGACACGCTTGGGGCACGTTTTTATCTAAAGATCTTTTTTGCAGGTCCTGTTAGGTATTTTCACTCACTTGCAGGTTGTGATGTGGAAGCTTTTGACAAAGCAAATCCCCATGGAGTCCAATCAGGGATGGATGGATGGAAGGAATGGTGAAAAGACGACGGTGAGACGTACGACGATCCTTGGAATTAATCAAGAAGACTCTTCAAAGTCGGAAGATTGGAAAATCTGTATAGTCCCCAGGAGTTCGCTCTCCGTCGAGTGCGGAGCGGTTTGGAGTACAAGATGATGGAGCAAAAAAGGTCCAAGACGAGTCGGGATGTATATCCCCAAGCAGAGTCAGAAGGACTAACCCCTCAGTAGATTCCAGATCTGTGGTTTCCCAAGCGGAGTCAGAAGGACCAACCCCTCAGCAGATTCCAGATCTGTGGTTTCCCAAGCGGAGTCAGAAGGACCAACCCCCCAGCAGATTCAAGGTCTGTGGTTTCCCTAGCAGGGTCGGGATGGCTATCCCCAGCAGGTGTCAGATCGATGTTTCCCCAGTCGCCAGGCCTGAAGTTGACAATTTCACCAGCGGAAGTATCTGCGTGCGGTGGTTACCCAAGCGGAGTCGGGATTGATATCCCCAGCAAGTCAAAGACTGGTGTATCCCCACCGAGCGCTGGTGGTTCTATCCCTAGCAATTTCCCAAGCAGATTGGGTGCAAAGGAGGTTTTCCCCAGCAAGGGATGCCTATCTCCAGCAGCAGCGCTATTCCCCAGCAGGGTGGAATCGGAGTGTTGACGAGTTCCTCAGCAGAGTGTCTCGAGCTCCTCAGAAGAGTCCCTTGAGAGGGATGCTTTTTATACATTCATAATGTAAATAGCATAGCATGTTGCATAAAGAATTGCGTAGCATTTCCATAATTATGGAGCATTACGCAGAAAAATCAATCATGCATCATATTGCAAGCATGAGCTAGTCTCAGACCGTGGTTACCGTTTGAGAAGTGGTTGCCTGAGGGTGAAGGTGTTGCTCCGAGGAGTTTGGCACCGTTTTTTATCAACAGTACTTCCCCAGTAGTGCGATACTAGAGGAAATTTTTCCGTCGGACAGAGATGGGAATGTTACGCAATCAGCGCGACTCAAGCCGTGGTTACCGCTTGAGGTTTAGTTTCGCCGGATGGTGAAGGTGTTACTCTGAGGAGTTTAGCATCATGATGACAGATCAGCAATGTTCTCCGGTAGTGCGATACTGGATGAAACTTTTTCCGTCGGGCGGAGATGGAAATAAAATCAAAGGACGCTATGCGATCAGCGCGACGATCGGGGTTCAAATGGAGAAGAGGAAATGTTGAGGCATTTTCTGGAGATCGGGGTCCAAATGGAGATTGAAGGTGAAGATTATATCCAGGATGAGGTCCGCAGGATTATCTTCTGTTCATGTGTCACCTTAGACTTTGGCTGAGGCCAGTGGAGGTCGTTATAGGTGTCTTAAGAAGAAGAGATGCACATGTTACCTTCCTTTTGTGAAGGTTTACCCTCTGATATGTCGCCCTCAGAGTGGTGTTTGGTGTTATTTCCGAGTTGCCAGCGGAATTATCACGCGAGATGGGAGAACGGGGTTCAAATGGAGAAAGGGAAATGTTGAGACATTTTCTGGAGAGCGGGGTTCACATGGAGAAAGGGAAATGTTGCGACGTTTTCTGGAGATGGGGTTCACAATGGCGATCACGAGTTATCGTCAGGCGACTGGGGTTCAAATGGAGAAAAGGAGACACGAGGTGTTTTCTAGAGAATGGGGTTCATTATGGTGGCAAACAAGATGTCGGGGTTCAAATGCAATGATCCGGGATCATTTGCGCAAAAGAAAATTTCGGGGTCCAAGAAACGAAAAAGAAGAGGAAAGTTTCAGAGTTCAAGAAGAGTAAAAAAAAAAGCAAAAAATAATAATCCCCAGCGGATGTGGTGTTCAGGCCATAGTTATCCCTGCGTTACCATTTATTTTGGTACTCAGGTCGACGTTCCTGTTTCGGTGATCAGGCTGACTTTCTCCGTACCAGACGGATTCTTCTTTCAGAGATTGCTTCTTTGTCGATTCTGACAGGCATTGTTAATTATCTTCCCATCAGAGTGCAAATTGTTCGTCTGTTCTTGGTATTCAATCACTCTTCATCCTGATCATCTGAAAGCCGAGGCTATTCATATCGACAGGTTCATAGTGGATTGAATAGGGGCAGCTGTAACACCTCAAAATTTGCCCTCTTCTCTTGGGACTAGCTAACATATTGCATTGCATTTCTTAGGTCATTAGGCATTGCATAATTGCATATCATGTGCTAACATGGAGCAAGTCATCCTCCTAGGTCTTGGTCAGAAGATAAAAGGTTGATGTATGCAGGCTAGGGTTTCATTGGACTGGATCACTAATCATTTGAGGGTTGTGGTCCAAATTAGGGTTTCATGATTTCTCAAGGAGATTGGTCTTGATCTTGGTTGAAATGGTACATCATCATCATCATCATGGTCTTGATATCATCCAAGAGACTGATCAGATACTTTGAGATTAGGGTTTTGACCACTGGTCAACCCTAATCAGTTGAATCATCTGCATTGGGCCAATCAGGGCATGGCATGGAGATGGGGTCTATAATGGATATGGGGATCATCATGTGATTATATTGAGCTTAGGGAAGCTAGGGTTTCATGGTTGAGCCATTTCATCAGGAGTTTGAGGCTCAACTTGATCAGTGCACAACCAAATTCATCTATCAATCAGAAAAGTCAACTGTGCTTGATTTGATGGATTTGGAGGTGGGAGAGGGTTGGATACACTTCATTCATGTTGAAACAAGTTTCATTTGACATTTCAAACATCAAGAATGAAGAAAATAAAGTCAGGAGAAAACTTTCCAAAAATGGAAAGTGACTTGTAATGAAAGTTTCCAAAAATGGAAAGTTTTTCACCTCAAAATTACATGTCCAAAAATGCTTCAAATGAAATTTTGTTCAACATGAAAGTTGTAGATCTTGCTCTCACCTTTCCAAAAAGTCCAAGAACTTGAAATTCTCATGAATGGTTGGCAAGATATGGTCCAATCATTTTCCAAAAATGCCTAAATTCAAAGTGGCATAACTTTCACATGGAATGGCCAATTTGGTTGATTTTTCTTTGAGCAAACCATATTTCATATGATCTTTCATGATGCATAATCACATTTCATCAAAAACTCTCATAGCAAAATGGCATTTTTTGAGTGAATTCATTTGCATTTTTGGTGTGGCATAGTGATTTTGAGTATTACATGGAATTTGCACATGAGACCTTTTCCAACACATCACATACATCATTTTAGACTTGCTCCAGCTGGTTTTTGCTGTCATACATTGCCAATTTGGAAAAGGACTTTTTGGCCATTGCATTTAAAAACTCATTAGCACTAATTCATTTGATTTTTGGTAATTGTGATTAGCAAAGTGGATTAAGCTTGGTATATAATGTTAATCATAACAGAAAATGCTAATTACATTGCACATTCCAAGATCCTAACAACTTTTCCCTCCAAATTCTCTCAAAATTCTCCAAAGCTTCAACATTTTTCATCAATTTCATCACAATTCTTCATCAATCTTGCTCGTGCTCCTTGGATTCATTTTCTATAAGGCTTATTGAAGATCTGTTTCGTCAAATCCATGCCATAACCTTGCCAAATTGCAACTGTTGGAAGCTTGCTCATCAATGGAGTTTTGAAGATTCTTGCAACTGGTGCTGTTTCGAGCTAACCTAATCACTCCAATCATCTTCCTCATCAATAATCTTCATCTGTTTCACCTTCTTACACCTGGAAAAGCAAGAATCGAGCACTGCCATCTTCAAGAGGTAATTCTTCGAAATTCTTAATTGCATGAATTGTTAGGTGGTTTGTGTAGATCTTCCAATGTAGATTATCATGATGCTCGTGGTTTTTGATTTGGTTGAGTGTAGAGAGAGATATCGTGATTTGAACTTTGACCTAGGAAGTTTCTTTCGATCGATCCCGTTGATAGGTTCAGAATTAGGAAAAATCGAATGCATGTCCATGATCTAGGTTGAGAGACGGTGATTTTGATGTATGGCATGTGCGTTTTGGTTGAGAAATGCTCGTAACGGATTTCTGGACATTGTTGTTGACGTTCTGGACGAAGAACGTGTTCAGAGGCGCGTTTGATCCAAAATTCCTTTGCCTGCATTCGAAATAGTTGTTTCCCGCGCCTCAGAGCCAATCAGAGCGCGCCACTGAATTAATGCCAACGACGTCGTTTTGTGCTTGTGGTTAAAAATTACGCTTATGCCATTATTTCAATATTATTTGTTTTATTTCATTTCTTTTTCATTTTCCATTTCAATTTCATCACACAACTTAGAAAATTCATAACTGATTCATTTCTTGTCCAAATTTTGTGATATTTTTTGCATGATTCTCCTTATGATGTGTAGTTTTTAATGGTGATTTTTGTGATTTTTGTGCACGTGTGAAAATTAAAAATGCCTAGGGTTTGATTGAATGTGTTCAATTTGAACATGCTTTGCCATTTCACTCAAAAAATGCTGATGCTTTCAAAGAAATGAATGAAATTTTATAGGCTTGTTCTTGACTCTTTGCTGGTGATTTTGATATATAGTTTGCAATTTTTGGATCCCTGGTTGATGAGATATGAATTTCTGAATAGAGGTGTGACAAGTTGTGTCACACCAAGCTTGATGAACTTCATGATTTTATTTGATGTGCTTAGGGACATTGGATTGGGCCAAATTTTTGCATGATTGAGCATATGGATGTTGAGATTACATGTGAATTTTTCTGGATTTATTGAGTTCATTTCCTATTTGATTGGAATTTTCTCCTCTGTTTGTTCCTTTTGTGATTTTTTGTGACACATGTTGGTATTTGCTTTGTGAAATTCTGGTCATTAATTGGATGAGTGTGAAATTTGGTATGAGCATTGTAGACACATGATATGTCATTGTGGTTTTGATCCCATTCATTTATCATATTTCATTTCTGTTTTATGATTATTGGAAGTTGATGATTGTTTTGATGCCTTGTGTTGGCTTGCTTGAACTTGTCTGAACTTTATGAATTTAGTTTCCATACTTCCATTGATCCAAATGAGCTGAAAATTGATATGCTACTCATTGAATGTGTTATGGTTAGGTTGGATTTTTTATGGAATTTATTGAGCTGTTTTGGTATTGATTTGATGATGATCATTCTGTTTGCTCTAATGTGTTTCCAAAGTGCATAGTTTGGCATGTTTTGTATGTGAAATGGATTTGGTGCATACTTTTGGTGTGAGACCAATTGGATTCTCTTTTTGCTTGATAAATCTTGGTTTTGATTAAATTTTACTTGCTGTTTTGGATTTTTCATCTCCTTTGGACCCTAGGCTTGTCCTAGTGGTCTTGTTTCTCACTTTTGAGTTGTGTTTCAGGTTGAGATGCAAAGGCCTTAAAAGAGAATGATGCAAGTTTGATTTGGCTAATTGTTGTGAACTAACTTGTGTGTTTTGTAGGATGCTTGGCTCACTTGAGTTGATTGTGCTTTGCACATTGCATTGGTTGAGTGTATATATTAACTGTTTGACTTTTGCTGTTTAATGTTGGTTTGTCTGGAATATTGACTGTATTAGATTGATTTCAGGTACCATAGTCGCTTTAGTTCTTTAAGAACTTGCTGTGCTGCTGCTTGGTTGTATAAACCAATTGAGGTAGACTCTCTTGTCTCCATGTAGTCTGGAAGACCTGGCTTGTTATTTAGCCAGGCAACTGTCTGAAGTCCTCCTTAAGAGGCGATGTTTGTGATTGTTTAACTTTGTCCCCAAGCAGGTAAAGACCTCTATGAGGCAATTGGCGGAATCCAAGGGATATGCAATCTATCCCCCGTTATTCTTGTTGAGTCGTCCCTCTGCTCACACCACTGTGTTGATGCATTGGGACATTAACCCAAGATCTTGTACATTTGTACAGTTGAGTCTGAGTCTTGAGCGTAGAAGGGTTCCCTCTTTCTGAACCCACGCTCCTTTGTTTGAAGCTCTCCCTGGCCAGGGATAAGAGCTGTGAAGTCTAATCTTCACTCACCTTTCATCTGCTTCACCCTGACTCTCAATGTCAGGGTTAAGAGCGAACACTACCCTGTACAGTTGACTTGCCTCGGCAGTCCACCCTTGTTTGAGCCTCACTTGACTGGATATAGTGTGTGCTACTTGAAATGTTTGCTTTATTTTGATTGAGCATGTCTGTTTGCTTTTCCTGGTTAGGATTAGCTTGCTGTTGAGCAAGTTAGGATAGAAACCATAACATAGGGCAATGATGCATGATAACACTAGGCTCGAGTACAGCTCCCTAGTAGTGTGTCTCCCTCTGTATCTGGTTAGAATTTCTTTCCCTTTCAGGGGAACTACGTCGCCCTGATCCTCATACCAGATGAGGTACGTAGGCAGGAGACCGTGCGAGGTCTTTCCGGGCACTTTTTTTTCTTTTTGTGTGTGTTTGTTTGTTCCCTCTTGTGTGTCAGGATATGGATGTAAGCCCAGCGATTGGCTGTCCGTATCCTGAGTGTATTTGTTTGGTTCGGAAGCCGATGTAAGTCCAGCGATTGGCGTTCGGGTTCCAGGTTTGCCTGTGTTTGTGTGTGTCCTGTTTGGCGTGCGTGAGCCGAACTACGGCAGCTCTGATTCTCGTTCCAGACGAGATACGTAGGCATAAGATGCGATATCCTAGCGAGCCCTCTCCTCCTTTCCCCCACCTGTGTTGTCTTCGGTGTGTGTGTGTGATGTTTGTTTTAGCAACCTTTTCTTTCTTTTAGAGCGTGGATCCCGTCGAGTACGACGGACGTGAGGGGTGCTAATACCTTCCCCTTGCGTAACCGACTCCCGATCCCAATCTCTTTGGTCGCGAGACCATGCTTTTTCCAGGTTTATTCTGAGCGTTTCCTTTCCCTATTTTGGGATAAATAACGCACGGTGGCGGCTCTGTGTTGTTTTTGTTTCAGCCCGCCGGTTGTTTTTCGCGGTATCTCGTCTGGAACGAGAATCAGAGCTGCCGTAGTTCGGCTCACGCACGCCAAACAAGACACACACAAACACAGGCAAACCTGGAACCCGAACGCCAATCGCTGGACTTACATCGGCTTCTGAACCAAACAAACACACTCAGGATACGGACAACCAATCGTTGGGCTTACATCCATATCCTGACACACAAGAAAAAAACAAACAACAAGTCGTTAAGGAGTCGGGAACTCGAGCCTAGCAACCGTCAAGCAAACGCACACAAAAAGAAAAAAGAGTGCCCGGAGAGACCTCGCACGGTCTCCTGCCTACGTACCTCATCTGGTATGAGGATCAGGGCGACGTAGTTCCCCTGAACGGGAAAGAAATTCTAGCCAGAAACCAAGGGGAGACACACTACTAGGGAGCTGGACTCGAGCCTAGTGTTATCATGCATCATTGCCCTATGTTATGGTTTCTATCTACTTGCACAACAGCAAGCTAATCCTAACCAGGAAAAACAAGCATGCAAGCATCAATCAAAATAAAGCAAACATTCACATAACACACACTATATCCAGTCAAGTGAGGCTCAAACAAGGGTGGACTGCCGAGGCAAGTCAACTGTACAGGGTAGTGTTCGCTCTTAACCCTGACATTGAGAGTCAGGGTGAAGCAGATGAAAGGTGAGTGAAGATGAGACTTCACAGCTCTTATCCCTGGCCAGGGAGAGCTTCAGACAAAGGAGCGTGGGTCCAGAATGGGGGAACCCTTCTACACTCAAGACTCTGACTCGACTGTACAAATGTACAAGATCTTGGGTTAATGTCCCAATGCGTCAACACAGTGGTGTGAGCAGAGGGACGACTCAACAAGAATAGCGGGGGATGGATTGCACATCCCTTGGGTTCCGCCAATTGCCTCATAGAGGTCTTTACCTGCTTGGGGACAAAGTTAAACAATCACAAACATCGCCTCTTAAGGAGGACTTCAGACAGTTGCCTGGCTAAATAACAAGCCAGGTCTTCCAGACTACATGGAGACAAGAGAGTCTACCTCAATTGGTTTATACAACCAAGCAGCAGCACAACAAGTTCTTAAAGAACTAAAGCGACTATGGTACCTGGAATCAATCAAGCACAGTCAGTATTCAAGTCACACAGTCAAAACAGACAAGTTAAGAATCAACGGACTATGCAATCAGACAATGCAATGTGCAAAGCACAATCAACTCAAGTGAGCCAAGCATCCTACAAAACAAACCAAGTTAGTTTACAACAAGCAACCAAACTCAATTAACTTGCATTTTTCTCCTTAAAGCATTTGCATCTCAACCTGAAACACAATTCAAAAGTGAGAAACAAGACCACTAGGACAAGCCTAGGGTCCGAAGGAGATGAAAAATTCAAAATAGCAAGTGAAAATTAATCAAAATCACAATCAAACAAATTAGAAACAAATCCCATTGGTCCCCTGCTCATATCATTCATTATCATCATTTCATAAACAAAATATCACAAAGCATGCCATTTGCAACCTCAAAAGACCAAACCAAATGATCACAATCAAATCAATATCAAAACAGCTCAATAAATTCCACAAGAATTCCAGCCTAAACAGAACAGATTCAATGAGTAGCATATCAATTTTCAGCTCATTTGGACAAGTGGAAGTAGGGAAATTAAATTCAGAAAGTTCAGACAAGTTCAAGCAAGTCAACACAAGTCATCAAAACAATCATCAACTTCCATCAATCATAAAACAGTGACAACATATGATAAATGGATGGGATCAAAACCACAATGACCTATAATGTGCCTACAATGCTCATACCAAATTTCACACTCGTCCAATTAATGACCAGAATTTCACAAAGCAAATACCAACATGTATCACAAAAAATCAACAAATGACCAAACAGAGGGAAAAAATCCCAATCAAATAGGAAATGCCATCAATAAATCCAGAAAAATTCACATGTAACCTCAACATCCATATCCTCAATCATGCAAAAATTTAGCTCAATCAAAAATACCTAAGCACATCAAATAAAATCATAAAGTTCATCAAGCATGGTGTGACACAAATTGTCACACCTTTAATCAAAAATTCATATCTCATCAACCAGGGATCCAAAAATTGCAAACCACATATCAAAATCACCAGCAAAGAGTCCAGATCATGCACACAAAATTTCATGAATTTCTATGGAAGCATCATCATTTTATGAGTGATATGGCAAAACATGTACAAAATGAACACATTCAATCAATCCCTAAGCAAATTATTTTTTCACACGTGCATAAAAATCACAAAAATCACCATTAAAAACTACACATTATAAGGAGAATCATGCAAAAAATCTCACAAAATTTGGACAAATGATGAATTAGTTATGGATTTTCTAAGTTTATGTATCAAAAATGAAATGAAATTGAAAAAGAAAATGAAATGAATTTGAATAAAAATGGAATAATGGCGAATTTGTAAATAAGCTTTAGCAAGGCAAAACGACGTCGTCCTCATTTATGTGGTGGCGGCACGCAATTGGTCTAGGCATAGCGGGAAACAGTTTTCAAACGCAAGGCACAGCAGACGCGGATCAAAGACGATTTTCTGGAAAATTTAGAAGCGTTCTTCATCGTCCACACACGTTCATCATTCCAGAATTCAACATGCACGAATTCTCAACCAAAATGCACAAACTATATATCACTGTGACCGTCTAAGCATGTACATCATGAATATGAAAAGCATTTAACCTAACTATCAACATATCAACCGGATCGAGCAAGAAAAGGTTTACACATCAAACTTCAATTCAAGATTTCTCTCTCTATACTTAACCAAATCAAAAACCACAAGTATCATGCTGTTCTACATTGAGAGATCTACAAAAGCCATATCATAGTTTAATCAATTAAGAAATTCGAATCCTAACCTCTTGATGATGGCAGAAGTTGATCCTCGTGTTTCCTCGTGCAAAACTCCAAAACAGATGAAGATTGAGGCTATGGAAGTTGATTGGAAAAGATTCCTCAGCTCAATGATGCTCCAGCCGCGAGAATTATGGAATTGCCATTGTTGTGCTTGCTTCCAACAGTCACGATTTGGCCATGCTTTTGCCTTGAATTGATAAAACAGTTGTACACAAGCTTTGGTAGGGTGTGAATCAAACAAGAATCATCCAAATTGATGAAGAATTCATGGAGAATTGATGAAAAATGTTGAAGAAGCTTTGGAGAATTTGGAGAGAATTTGGTGAAAAAGTTTGTTAGATCTTGGAATATGGAATGTAATTACCATTTCTGTTACAATTAGCATTATATACCACATCCTTAATCCATTCCTTAATCCAAATTAGCAAATTGAGTGAATTAGTGTAATGTGCATTTCAAGTGCAATGACAAAATGGTCCGTTTGCATATTTGGCCAATATGACAGCAAATGACAGTTCACACAACTTCTATTTGGCATTTGGAGTGTGTTAGAATTGGTTCCATGTGCATAGGCCTTGTATTTTGAAATTTCACTATGCCACACCAAAAATACAAATGAATCCACTTAAAAAATGACTTTTTGCTATGAGAGTTTTTGATGAATTTTGACCACACATCATGAAAGTACATGTGAAATGGGGTTTTCTCAAAGAAAGATCACCCAAATTGGCCATTCCATGTGAAAGTTATGCCACTTTGAATTTAGGCATTTTTGGAAAATGATTGGACCATAACTTGTCAACCATACATGGGAATTTCAAGTTCTTGGACTTTTTGGAAAGGTGAGAGCAATATCTACAACTTTCATGTTGAACAAAATTTCATTTGAAGCATCTTTGGACATGTAATTTTGTGGTGAAAAACTTTCCATTTTTGGAAACTTTCATTACAAGTCACTTTCTATTTTTGGCAACTTTTTGTCTGACTTTATTTTCTTCATTCTTGATGTTTGAAATGTCAAATGAAACTTGTTTAGACATGAATGAAGTGTATCCAACCCTCTCCCACCTCCAAATCCATAAAATCAAGCACAGTTGACCACAGTTGACTTTTCTGATTGATAGATGAATTTGGCTATGCACTGATCAAGTTGAGCCTCAAACTCCTGATGAAATGGCTCAATGATGAACCCCTAGCTTCCATAATCTCAATACAATCACATGATGATCCCCATATCCATTGTAGATCCCATCTCCTTGCCAAGCCCTGATTGGCCCAATGCAACTGATTAGGGTTGACCAGTGGTCAAAACCCTAATCTCAAGGTAACTGATCAATCTCCTGAATCTCTTGGATGATAACAAGACCCATGATGATGATGATGTATCATTTCAACTAAGATGAAGATCAATCCCCCTTGAGAATTAAAACCCTAACTTGGACCACCATATCCTCAGATGATTAGTGATCAATCCAATCAAAACCCTAGCTTGCATCATGACCTCTTCATCTTCTGATCAAGACTTATGAGGATGACTTGCACAATGTCACCACATGATATGCAATATGCAATACCTAATGACCTACACATGATATGCAATATGTTAAGCTAGTCCCAAGAGAGGAGGGTAAATTTTGAGGTGTTACACATAGCAGACAGAGCAAAATGAGCAGTGGCAGCAGGCACGGTAGAGGAAGCTACCTCTGAGATGACCGTCCTCTGGGGAGGAGTTGAAGGCGTTGGAGAAGACTGGCTCTGGGCGACCAGGAATGACTCCATCAGGGTAGTCAACCTAGCCACTTCCTCCTTAAGTTCTCTGTTCTCTTGCTCAAGGTGATCCATTAACTTTGAAGAGTAGGCTCTGGTGTTGTACCGATGCGTCAGCTTGTCTTCAAAATAAATGAAGAACACAGAGTTAGACCACTGATCAAGAAGCCCTGAACAAAACCTGCTTATGCATATGATGCATGCAATGCTTGTGCATATGATTTTATTTTTATTTGAGGAACTTTTTAGAGATCTATTTGCAAATATTTGGAAAATATTAATCCTTTTTTAGACATATAATGGAATAATCATGTCAATAATATTTGGAAAAATTTTACACCAAAGAAGTACAGTCTTGGTAACCAAATACAATACAAGAGAGAAGGAAAATGAACATCCTATGGAACCCTAGAAATAATCGTCCAAAGCTCTTGAGACCGGAAGATAAGCTGCACGAAGCCTCTTCACCTCTCTCTCATAGGCTGCCTCCATATCTGCCTTCTCCTTGGCGAGTCGATCATACTTCCTCTTCCAAAACTTGGATGACTGAGGAAGAAGAGAAGTAACCACATCATCAGGCTCGTCGATAATCTGATGCTCCAGAAATTTTATCAAAGCATCCTTATCTCTAAGTTGCTGAAGTAGCTTGTCTCGCTCACGGACCCAAGCACGCGAACAATCTTCATCTTTCAACTCCTCTACTCCTTGGTTAGGAAGGGTTGAAGGCCCAACCATAACCATAGGTGTAGGTCTCGGATAGTCATAGGGCATGCGGTACTCAGAAGCTCTCTTCCTCACCCACGAGATGTAGGGCTCCAAAGTAATACAATTCTTCAGACCAAGCTCTTTCCTTCCCTTCCTATGAATCTTGCGCCAAGCGCGGACCATCCTGCCCTTCAAGTTTTGGGGATTTTTACCCTCTTGAAAGAACACACCTTTTAGCAAAATGCTATTAGGTTTATCCTTTAAGGGGAACCCAAGTTGATGGCGAGCCAAAACAGGGTTGTAGTTAATCCCACCATATGTACCAAGAAGAGGCACATTGGAGAATTCACCACAAGAGTCAATAATCTGCACACCATCATATACACAGTTGTACTAAAAGATATCATCATTAGTGAGAGACATAAGTCTCGTGGACCACCGTAGACATCCTTTGTTCTCCTTGAAGGTGAGCGTCTAAGGCAAGTGCGAAATAAACCACTTGTACAACAGAGGCAAACATCACACAATGGTACCACCACCCTTTGCATTCCTCATATGCAAAGAGAAATAAGTGTCACCCAACAGAGTAGGAACGGGATTAAGAGTGGAGAAAATCCTAATAGCGTTCACATCCACGAAATTGTCGATGTTAGGGAATAACACTAGCCCATAGATGAGAAGTACAAATATGGCCTCAAAGGCGTCCTCACTCATGGCCTTCCCAAACAAAGTAGCTTGAGCGATGAGGAAATCAAATGGGAGACCTTGAATTCCACCTTTGGTAGTCATATGAGCATCAATATCAGATACATCTATGTGCAACAGATCAACAATCTCTTGGGAAGAAGGAACTCTCTTCAAGCCACTGAACGACAACTGATCTAGGATAGAAATACCCACAAGATAGGCATACTCCTCAAGCGTAGGCAAAAGCTAGAAATCCGGAAAAGTGAAGCAACGGTACAGAGGATCATAGAACTGCACCAACACACTCATCAGACCTTCATCCACCTGAGTAGCAAGAATAGGCAGAAGCTTCCCATGGCGAGCCTTGAACTCTAAGGGATCTAATACATAGGATGTCAAACTCCTTAACTCTTTCAAGTCGGGTTGTCTGAAACTGTACTTCTTCGTATTCCTTCTTTGCTTATCCATGTCTGAAAATTTGCAAATAGACCTCTTAAGTTCCTTGAAAATTTTCTTATTGTTGATGATATGGATGTGTATGAATGCATGAATGCATGAATGCATGGATGCAACAATCACACTCAAGGATCAAGCAAGTCACACCACACAAAGGTCACAGGATGGATCAAGTCATCCTTAATATCAATCATCCATTTTGGTGGATTGTGGTTTACACCTTATCAACATCCAAGTTCCATTGATATTAAGGATATACGAGAATGGATCAACCGCGAATCAAGGGTTTGTTGCAAGTCACGGGCATGGAGTCTCGGTTAAGAACCACCCAAAGGGAGTGTACTATGGTTAAACCTGACAATTATGTTCTAAAAGAGGTTCCCATAGTCATCATCCCAACTTTCGGATATTATCGGATAAATGACTACTCGTATTCCAAAAATATTCTCAAGAGAGACTCTTATGAGTGTAGTATCGTGTAACAATCGTATCAAATCTTACACTTGAACGATCTTCGCACTACATCCTAAAATAGGCCAAGATGGGCTAGGTAATCTAAGGTCCTTAGCTTCTAAGATTTATATTGGAAAGAGTAATGCCTAACTACGACTACTCGTGTGACATTATTGATCCCAACATAACCTCCACCAAGTGAATGGGCTTGCGAGTCAACTTGCTAAGGAATAACTCCACACAAGTCAACAAGACTATGTCATTCTCCTATCATAAGTGCACTCGAGTTCGGGTATAGAACTCATCTCACAAGAGACCACCAAGCACATAAGCAATTGATATATGTCAAGCAATTCATACATTACAAACAATACAGTCATCCCAAATTTGCACAAAACTATGTCACAAGGAATATAAACATACAATACAACAAAGGTAAAAAGTAGGCTAAACCCACTAGGAAAAGATCAGTTTTCCCCAGTAGAGTCGCCACTTTTTTGTAGCGGGGTATTTGTTACCTTTAGATTTATTGACTAAATCAAAAGTAAGCATACAATTCGAGTCGTCACCGCACTTCTATTTATCCAAAGGAAAGGTTAGAAAGCGAACAAAACCCGAGAAGTTTTATCTAATCAAAAACTAATAAAAATGTCAGAGATCTGTGTTCTCAACATTTTTTGAAAACACAACTATTTTTTAACAATTAAAGATGAAGAAAAATAATATAATTGGACTAAAATCTCAAATAAATCTCAAATCAATTAATAAATTGATGAGAATATTTTTCATAGACTTATCATTATCCAAAGATGTTAAGAAAATATTTTTGGCATTTTTTAATATCAAATGGTATTTTAAATGAATTAAAAACAATCAGAAATGAAATAATTCACAAAAAATATTAAATGGAATCACAAAAATAATTAAAAATCATTTTATGGAACTAGAATTTAAGAGAAATTTTTTGCAATTGGTCCCATATTTTTGTGATTCCTAATAAAGAAGTTATGAATTTTTGAAAATAAATGGAATAAAAGAAATTAAAACAGAAATTAAGAAATTAGAAAAATCTACAAGCGTCTGATCCAACCTCATTAATTGACGTGGACCATCAAAAGGCCAGGAAGCGCGCGCTCACCATGCACATTAGTCAAACGCGTGGTACCATGATTTAAATGAAGTCAAACAAAGCAACATCCAAGATTAGATCTAGAGATCATCATCCAACGGCCAAGGTTTGAACGCGGGGGGACGGTGGTGGAAACCACCGTCTTCTCCGGTGAGAAGGCACAGTCCGGCCACCAGTTGCAGGTTTTGAAACCTCAACTAAAACACGCGGTCCATACACCAAATTAAAGCTGGGGTGATGTACATCACCCCTGTAACCTTATGTTTTACTCAAGATCCTTATAGAAGAAGAAATCTGAGGTTGAAAAACTAGGTGTTCAATCTGAAGTTCACCAATTCACAAAATTAAAGCCACCATTGGCTTGCCTCTCACATGAGAACTTCAGAAATGCAAACCAACACGAGCAATGCACAATATTCAGGGAGATTCGAAGCAAAACAGTTATAATATAAACCTTTGTAGTGGAGATTTTATGAGCAAAATCCAATCCAATTCTTGATTGCAACTTGATCTTGAAGTGACAATGAAGCAAGACTTAGGAATTAGAAGCTAAAGATCAACCGGGGAAGTTGAAATTCAAGCTTGAAAAGAGAAGTGAAATTTCAGAATTCCTTTGGTGAGAGGGTGGGGAATGATTTCAGCAGGGGTTTAGGCGCCTTCAGGTTACCATTTGAGTGAAGAGATCATTCTATTTATAGATGAAAGTGCAAGGCAAGGGTGAGCAAACTCGTGTTCATGAACTTGGGTCCTCCATGCATGGGCCTGTACAAGCGCATGTGAGGCTCAAAACCACTTACAAATGAATGCTAAACATCAACCAAATTGAATTGGACGTGCATATTGCAAGGCATTAGCTTGTGTATCAAGATTTCACTTGGATTCCATAAATGACCACAAATATTCATCTCTTCGAAAATCACATTTGGAAAATCCAAACATAAGCATGTGGGTAATGATTGGAAAGGTCTTGAAATAAGGAACAAAAGTTATATTGAACAAAAATCCATTTGGAGTTTGGAAAATATTAAAAACTAGCCATGAAGTTCAAGGTACAAAATATGCATTTGGAAAATTTGCCAAAAAGGACCAACTTCAAGCCCTTCTGTTTCAATTATGAAAGCCTTAAATTACAAAACCTTAAACATAAAAGTTGTAGATCGTTTCAATTCAATCAATTTGGACTTAAATTTTGAATCATTTGGATTTTTGATGAGAAAGTTATGGGCACTTGAAATTGGACTTTTTCACATTTCAATGGCTTTGGTCCAAAGTGACCTATAATGTTTTGTATTATCACATGTACTTATTTTAGGATTATGAA
The DNA here is from genome assembly GCF_024323335.1 of Lathyrus oleraceus. Classification (NCBI taxonomy): domain Eukaryota; kingdom Viridiplantae; phylum Streptophyta; class Magnoliopsida; order Fabales; family Fabaceae; genus Lathyrus; species Lathyrus oleraceus. The sequence continues at coordinate 457,923,307 of NC_066584.1, read as the reverse complement.
AATTTGTAAAACATAACAATTGAAGTAGACATCTTAAAATTTCCAAATCACTTGGTCTCACCCCAAAATAATAAAAAATAAAGGAGTTAGGTCCTTGGGAAGTTGACCCAAAATTAGGGTTTCAGTCAAAATGATCTATAATGTTTTGAAATGAATGTTGACCTTCCAAGTTTCAAATGAATTTTTTATGAACATGAAAGTTGTTCATATGGGTTTTAAGAACATTTTTTATCTTGGGGTCATCTTCATTTGACTAACACATCAAACGTTAGGTCTCAGTGGATTTCAAAATAGTTAGATGACTTGACTGGTCAACTTCTCAAGTCCAAACCTCACATCTTAATGAATGAATGATTGAGGATACTCACATAGGCTCATATATGCATAAAATTATGAATTAAGTAACTTCCCTTTATTGTATTTGATCATAGGTTGAGGTTGCTTCATGAGCAAGGCACTATCAATACACAGTTGAATTAGGGTTTCCTTGGGAAGCAATCCTCAAGCCCTTTGGTTTATCTTGATCAAATTGACAAATTGAGATACTTGGGAGATATATATGATGATTAAGAGCTTTTGGAACTATTGTCATGGTTGCTTTCATCTTCATCTAGCCACTTCAATGAGCATAGGGGCCTCCTAGGAGCCTTGGATCACATAACTGCTTGAGTTTCAAAATAAAAGATGTTAGTGACATATTTTTGTGCTTTTGGTTAGTAGACAAAAATAAAAAAAGCAATAATATACAATTCAAGCATGCTTGGTGGTCTCAAACCAACTCACACAAGTCCCACCCAAGGGCAAGGAACCAAGATGCTATGATCCTTGAGGCAAAAAATGCAATGAGCAATGATATGATGCCATGAGGGATCTTAGGGTCAAAATTAGGGTCTTACAATCATAATATATTAATTCATAACTCTTCGAGTTTACTGACATCTAGACTTACTCTTTAATTTATCAAATACTAGACTCGTATTTTTAGAGTTATGCTGCCCAATTAGATATTTTAAATACTCAATCGGAAAGTATGACTTATCGGGAATAACCTTAAAGGTTCCCAGAATAACTCAGCTCATTATCAAATGTTTCTCAAATCTCTCCAACTCTAACATACAAATAATTCAACTCAATTTAGCTAAATCACTCCAAGGGTTTCCCAACCCTTGCCTTTCTGAATTACTCTTAGGGCTTTAAACCCTTAACTTAAATCTAAAATTGTCTCACTGTAATCAACATAGCTAATTACTCTAAAAAATTTCACTGTAAATACTCTAAATTTTAAAAACCCAACCGACTCGAAATAAGGGTAATAACATAATCTCAAAACCAAGGGATTAGCGGAACAAACCGAAAAGTCTCGGAAACACGAAATGCGTCATCTGGCATAAAAACCCAACTAACATGTAACCATATGGATAGGGTGACGAACCTTTGCCGAATGACTCGCCGCCATATGTGGCGTTTTTTTAATGCGGTGCTGCTCGACCATCTCACGACTTTTTTTTTGCGGTGCGGCCCCACTACAGAGGCCGTCTGATTTCGAGATTTTGCAATTTTCGTTAATTTCAGCAATTTATCGATTTTCAATCGACTTTTCAACTTTTTGACTTATTTCGACTTACTTTATACTTAATTCGACTTATTTGAATTATTTCAGCCTAATTTGGCCTATCCTAATCTCTCGGTTGTCGATCTTCATTAATAATTTTATTCTAATTCAATATCAATTCATATCTATAACTCAACACAATTCAACAACTCAATTGTCGCGGCTGGAAAAATGACAGAGTCGCCACCATCCTTTATTCGTTCATAAGAAACAGGAAAATAATGATAAAACCTATAAACTAAGGGTGAGATACTAGGTTCGGGAGTCGGTTAAGTAAGAGGAGGTGTTAGATGCCCCTTACCTCCATTGTACTCAATGGGATCCTCCTACAATTCTAGAGCTAGTGTGTGTTTCTAAGGTGTTTGCTTTAATATTTATTAATTATTAGTTAGTTATTTGTTTACAGATTTTTTTTATTAAAAGAGAAAATTTATTAAGAGGAAGACCTAAAAATATTTTTGATTATTATACTCGCTAGAGTTTACAACTATATGTCTACGTACCCCATGTTGGATGAAGGATCAAAGCACCGTAGTTCTTGTAGAAAAAAATTGTTTTTTGATTGTTTTTATCCCTTAAAATTTTGTCACGCAATAGTGACGAAGAAATATTCAATTTTTGAAAAATGCCTCAATACACTAGGGTAGAAGTCTTACGGTTTGAAGTGAGTTTAAATTGATTTTATCTCTTTTACCCCTTGCAAAACAAATAGTATTTTAATTTATTTAAGAAAATAAATTGGGAGTCATAATTAGATATTAGTCATAACCCTTTATTCCAATTTTAATCCCGACTTAACTCTTGAAAACTTTGGAGTTTTATCCCACATTGTATCCCATCCCATGTCCCTATCCTATTAGATTTGAAAATATTATTTAATTTAATTAATGAAAATAAATTAAACTAGATATAATAAGATATATCCCCTTTCTAGATTTTATCCAATTTTATATCCCTTAAAACCCTATGAATTGTCCCTAATTCTATCACATGCTTTTTGATTTAATTAACCCTAATATGAATAATATGTATCCCTAATTAATTAAAATATAAATATTATAATTAATTAAATTAACCATAATTCATTTATTAAACTCTAAATGGAACAATTGAATAATTAATAATTTAAGATTCTAAAAAATTATTAAGATTTAAACTCTAAAAATTAATTATTAAGATTTAATTAAAATTAGTTACTAAATTAAGTGGATTACTCATGAATTTCTTTATTAATAATTATAATAAATAATTAGTTAATTAAAAAACGTCATTATTAATCCACTTATTTTAGTAACTAATTTTAATTAAATCTTAATAATTAATTCATAATTTTTTAGAATCTTAAATTATTAATTATTTAATTATTCCATTTAGGGTTTAATATTTAAAATTGAATAAATGAATTATTTTTAATTTAATTAATTATAATATTCATATTTTAATTAATTAGGGATATATATTATTTATTTTAGGGTTAATTAAATCAAAAAGCATGAGTTAGAATTAGGGACAATTCCTAGGATTTTAAGGGATATAAAATGGGATAAAATCGAGAAAGGGGATATATCTTATTACATCTAATTTAATTTATTTCTATTAATTAAATTAAATAATATTTTCAAATCTAATGGGATAGGGACATGGGATACAATGTGGGATAAATCTCTAAAATTTTCAAGAGTTAAGTTGGGATTAAAATTGGGATAAATAGTTATGGTTAATATCTAATTATGACTCCTAATTTATTTTCTTAAATAAATTAATATATTAATTTTTTTGCAAGGGATAAAATCAATTTAAACTCAATTCAAACCGTAAGACCTCTACCCTAGTGTATTGAGACACTTTTCAAAAATTGAATATTTCTCCGTCCCTGATGCATGATAAAAATTTAAGGGATAAAAACAATCAACAAATAACTTTTTCTACAAGAACTACGGCGCTCTGATCCTTCATCCAACATAGGGGTACGTAGGCATAGAGTTGTAAACTCTAGTGAGTACAATAACCAAAAACCTTTTTAGGTCTTCCTCTTAATAAATTTTCTCTTTTAATAAAATATTTTTCTGTAAACAAATAAATAACTAATAATTAATAAATATTAAAACAAACACCTTAGAAACATACACTAGCCCTAGAATTGTAGGAGGATCCTATTGAGTACAATGGAGGTAAGGGGTGCCTAACACCCTCCCCTTACTTAGCCGACTCCCGAACCTAGTATCTCACCCTTAGTTTATAGGTTTTATCATTATTTCATTGTTCCTTATGAACGAATAAAGAATGGTGGCGACTCTGTCATTTTTCCAACCGCGACAGTTGGTGACTCTGCTGGGGAGTTCTTACACTTTCCCTTAAGAGAGTTTGTCCTAAGCTACGGTTTTAGGGTCTTGTGTATTTTCTTGGTTTGCTTGCTTTATATTTATTTATCTATTTTTACTGCTGCTCATTTATTTCATTTTATTTTATATTTTATTCTCCTTATTATTCTCCTATCTTATTAAACGGTCATATCATTGGTGGGGATTGATACTATGTAAGAAGCTAAAACTCAGGCTTGAGGAAAAAGTAATAAGCTTAAGTAAGAAGTCGTCCTGTCTCGGCCAACAGGGTTCTCATTCCGCGGGGTCTTTGATGATGATTCCGTCGAGAATAGATCAATTCAAAAGGTTTGTCATGAGAAGGCCAACACTTCTTCATGATAGAACTTTGAGTTCGGTCCATGACTCTAGGGACCTCTTCTAGAACCCTCTTAACATGGGGTGACCTTATGTTATCAACCTGCAAAGATCGTTACTAAGGTCCCGCCTAGATGAGACTTATCCCAAAGGATTATCGTATGAAGGCTTGCTCTTTCTCATGGTAAAACAAGGGTATAATCCATGACTCTAGGACTATTATCTTACCCAAAACTTTATATCCTACAAGTGAGGGTATTGGGTAGTCTAAACCTAGATCTGACCTATCATAAGAAACCTACCTTAGTTAGGCCATGTTTGCGTATTACCTTACTTATCCTTAAACCCGTTTGGGTTTCCCATGCTGATCATTATCCCTACCTATAAGGATCCTTCTTAAACAAGGCGTCCTTATATTTAGCATTATCCCTAAACCTGTGTGGGTTCTCTTATTTGTCACTATCCTAATGTCACAATTGCATTACATCTAAAAAAAATTTAGCATATCTTCAGAATTAAAATTTTAAAAATTATTTTTACATACATACACATACATTTGTATATACTTTCCGCTTTCGCTCTTATCCAACTATCATCCAGCTAGCAGACTTCCTGATACTCATGAACAAACTCGAAGGACATCTCAAGAAGTTATCAGGGACTCAAGAAGGGTAAGTACCCTTGAAGAGAGAAGGTAACACTTTTCCATACCATCCATGACCTACCCAATGCTTTAAATACAACGACCCTGGATGATGACATCCATAACGAGGTCTATAACAGTATCTACTTCAGTAGCAATCTCATGCGCTTCATCAACCACAACAAATGAATCTTGGAAGAAAAATGGATCCTACACCAATGTCTCATGACTTGCTCATAAGTGCCATAGTAAAGCTACAATCCCTTGGTCCTTTTCCTCGTCCATATCCTCCCAGTTATGAAGAGAATGCCCGGTGTAAATACAAAGTCCAAGACCAGATTGACAACAAGGTGTTAGCACTTGAAAAATGAATCCCATTGGTGAACAATCACCCCTTATCTTTATAAGTGGAAGAACAACAAAAAACATTCCCTAAAGACAGTGGATCAACAATGAAGCTCATCCCTGGGATCAATAGTCTTTATCAGTCCCAGTTGTAATTTCTTTTTTGCTAAGTGTTTTTTGTTTTAAAAGTTGTACTCTTTGGGAAATAATTTTAATAAAATAAGCATGCATTTTTTTTAAAATCAATTCATTCGTTTACACTCTCTTTCTTATGCCATCATGAAAATAAAAGTAAGAATCAATCAAACCTTCTTATTTTCACTTCTCACCTATTAACAAACTTATAAGGAGAATGATGTAACAAACAATCGAATTTGATGATGTATGCTTTAATAGTAAGACCGGGCTGGCGATGTAAGGCATTATTCCATTTCCCTAAACACTGGAGAAATAAGGAGATAATTTGTAGCCACCACCCTCGAGCTAGCAGTCGATGTTTATTTTTCTATTAATAAGAAAATCTTTAATCTTAACCAGGGGTAGGGTAGTTCTTCAATTAAGTCAATGGTGCATTCTAATCTCTAGATAATTATCACACAAATAAGAGGTTCAAGCACATCTTCTTCCTTGCACACATCATCCAACATTGAGGAAGCAATGAAATGATAAAGCTCACGAAAGATAACATGACAGTCATAACTTTCAAAATCAAAAGCAAAATCACAAGAGTTATTTAAAAAAACCCGCTAAGTAAAAAAAATTGAAATTTGACTTAGGCAAGAGTTAGAGCATCACGTTTCAAAGAATGTCTGCTAAGTCAAAAACTAAAAAGGATTTGACTTAGGCGAAAGTTGGGGCATCCCAATGGACCACAAATTCAAAAGAATGGTTCCATGTAAAAGTAAGGATTAAAAAGCCAAAATAAAATGGAAACAAGCTTGTGAGTGAAAATATGTGGCTGTCACCTCAAGAATCTCATCAATGCTTGAATCATTACATCCATCATCATTATCAAAATTCTCTTGCAGACTAAATTCATTTGTTGAATTAATTGGATTTAGGAACGAAGATCATGAAGGGGAAGGGGTGGGTCTTAATCAAAATTTGAGCCTTATATCTTTTGTTTCATAAGCTGTGAACCAGGCCATGCTATAACATTTAAAATTCCTAATTGAAGCTTGGTTCATTATGAAAGCATACTTAGTAAAATCATTGTTAAATTGAGTCCAAACATTTGTTAAATCATCGATAACCACATTCTATCACATCTAATTTGCGTTAACCTCATGGCCAAATATCATTTGTATACACCATACATGTATCCACATCTGTTTTTGATTTCAAAAACTTGCATGAGCATAATGTTAGAATTACTTTTCAAAAAGAACATTTTTCTCACAAATCAATACTTAGCACCAAGGAAATGTCAACAATGGTCTGATCAGGGGCATACCACTTCGAGACATTACTGACTAGGGGTAAGTCACGTAAGGATCCTTCCTATTAGGGGATAATCCTTAAAATCATGGGAGAATCATCTGAAGGTCATACTATCTAGGGGCAAAGCGTCCCAAGATTTGACCCACTGATATGGAATCACCTCTGCGACCCTGATGATAAGGGGATCACCTTTCAAGAGCTCATACTGGGGCAGGCCACCTCAGGAGCACAGTGAAGCCAACCACTTCGAAAGGCAGTTAGTCAAGGGCATACTTTTCAAAAGTTCAAATACTGGGGAAATTCATATGAAGGTCACATCACAACATTGTGGGACCCAAGTCATTTTTTTTCCATGCAACTCTTCTATATCCCAGTGACATGGGGAAAATCATTCTAGGAATTGATTAAGCACTAGTTAATCAGGGGCATGCCTTGCAAGATTCAGATACTACGGGAAGTCCTTATCAGGGTCATATGACAGCATGGCGGGATCCAAGTTCCTTTTTAGGACACTCCTCTAGGCCCTAATAATCAGGGGCAGACTTTTCAAGATTTAAATACTAGGCAATTCATATCAAATTCATACCATAGCATGGTGGGGATCCAAATTTCTTTTTAGGCAACTCTTCCAAGAAGGCCTACAAATAAAGGCAATACCCTTCAAGGCTTAATAATTATGGGGAAGACTGCCGCAAGGCTTGATCAAAAGAGACCACTTCAAAAGAACAGCTTATTTGAGGAAGTTCATTCTAAGAGTCGATTAGTCAAGGAAGAATTTATCCAAGGCTAATACTACGGAAGGCCGTCTCAAGTTCATGGTATAGTTAAACCACTTCAAATTCATATTGAGGCAAATTTCTTCAAAGACCCAACAGGTTGGGGAAACTATGGGATACTACAGGGATAATCCCTCTTAATACTTTGAATATTCATGTACAAGCTCTGTCATACATCAACAATTGTCAAGTTTGAAACGAGTATCAGGAAGCCATGCTAGCGTAACACCCTACCACCTTTTGACAAAATATCCTGGTTACACGAATAACCTCTCTAAGCCCTAACAGTCCACGACCCACCACAGAGGCACTTGTGGAAACATTCAAATCATTGTCATGTATTAATCATGTCGCTACGCTCTAGCATCAAACCATGCATATTATCTCATCCATCTAGCATGTTCCCATAGCATGAATATAACATCTACAAAATCCCAATCTTACTTGGAACCACACAAAAGCCCAATCTTACTTGGCACCTATATCCAAAAAGCCCTACCACTTTTGGCATTCAATACCTCATAAAAGCTCAATCCTACTTGGCACCCTACAAAAAGGCCATCCTCATAAACAATTCCAGAACCCATCCTTCAAAAGCCACTTTCCGAAGGCCCCACTTAACTCTTCACTGAAATAAAATAAGCCATATTCTCCAAATGATTATATCATCCATGGACGAGTCATCCACAACATCGCATTCATGCATCACATCATGCGTAGCATATCCATTAATATGGAGTATTACATACAAACTCTAAACATGCATAAATGACATAGCATAACATACATACATAACACAGTTTGAGACTCAAGACTCATGATGAGAGTTTGGATCCATCCCCCAACTGAGTCTGCCATAGACCTCAGTCCAAGCTTTTCCTTAACTCTTTTCTCACTATACATCCCAGTAAGTCGATCTTAAGGATAATTCCCCAACAAGTATCCTTGGAAATCATTCTCCAAGCAAAAAATACTTAGTAACATTGTCCCCATTGCACCATAATGGTATACATCTCCTTCACTAAATCCTTGCAAGGATTTCTTAGGACTTTTCTCCGCACTCGCATTCCTTAGGGAACCTCGTCTGGAAGCCTATTCCCTAGTAGATAGTCGTCTTACGTGACACTAGTCTTCCCCAATAGAGACATCGATTTCTTTTATCAATCTCCTTTTTTACTCATGTCTTCTTAGAGAAATCCCCAACAAAAGTTCTATTACCATTGTCACTTTGGTTTTTACACCAATGTTCACTTCGATTCTTACACCGTTGTCATTTAGTCACTTTAGTTCTTACACCGTTGTCATTCACTCACTTTGGGGTTTTACATCGTTGTTATCCAATCACTTCGGTTCTTACACTATTTATCAATTCATTTGTATTAGTTTCTTATACCGTTTGTCATTACAGTTTACGGTTCTTCTACCACTGTTATTTCTTTCAGTTCTTATACCACTATCATGGTTTGAATTAGGCACCTAGAGCATGGTAAGAGAGATTCTGCTTCACTCTACTTGGATTCTCCTTTACTCAGAGTATGTACAATTCCTCTTTATTTATTCATAGTATATCTACAGGTATTATTCCGCTTCTTTTGTATGTAAATGATATGGTTATTATTGGTACTAATCATGCTTCCATTCAACGACTTAAGCAACAATTACATGCCTCATTTCACATGAAAGATCTTGGTAATATACATTAGTTTCTTGGTCTTGAGATTCATTCTACATCCAAGGGAACCTTCCTCTATCAACATATGTATGCCATGTATTTAATTTCTATGGTTGGTCTCGGATAAACTAATCCAGTGGATATCCCTCTTAAGGTTAATGCTAAATATCATCGTGATGATGGTGATCTTTTTCCTGATCCTTGATTATATTGACAACTTGTGAGTAACCTTAATTACTTGACTATTACTCATCTTGACATATCTTTTGTTGTTCAGCAAGTAAGTCAATTCATGTGAGTAGGAAAGATGGCGGGTCTTGGAGCATTCGAAGGACTGCCTATTGTTAGAAAAACTCGAGATTCCCTCTTTATTTGGTGAGTTACTCCATCACACTTCATTGAGTCTACATATATCAATTGACAAATCATCAGCGGGTATTGTAAATAAACATGATAAGTAAAAAAAGATAGAAAAGGTGGGATACTTACCAAAAATAACCATCATCTCCTCCTCGGTATTAGCATCCACCAACAGACGAGTTTTAATGAGCTGCTTCAAATGTTTCCTTGAGGCCTCATTCCGAGGGACGACACCTCCTGCATAAACCAATTCTTTGAAAAAAGTGATTAACCATTTCTTCGGATAAAGTTCCTCCCTGGACATATCATCCTCTTTAGAGACATATGACTTGTTCCTCACTAAAAAGTGACCTTGGCTCAAGAACTTACGAAATAAACCCGTACATCAGTATTCTGGTTCAACCTCTATAACACATATCTTTGCATGAGCCTTTTTATTGACAATAGTAACTAAAAATAACCAGTTTTGGAAATGTTTCATGCCATTGGAACATGCTTCGAAATAATGGGTAACTTACGACAGTGTAATAGGCCCTGACCTTGCGAATGATTCACACTGCTACATTGTACCACGAAAAGATGAAAAAAGAGTGACAAATATGACTTTCCTCCATGGTAGTCACACAACTATTGGAAGACTTTGATGAAGACCCAACTCACAGGGTTCAACTGCGATGGGTAAATCATCAACTGGTTCAGAACTTCAACTTTGAAATTGTTGAAAGATGATTCAAGACCTAAAATAAAAAAGATGCACTTCAAAAAAAGGAGGGAGCACCATTTATATATTCAATGCAAATATTTTAATCTTCTTAAGAGATCAGTCTGCCCTAGTCAAAAGAAGCATCTACTTCAAGAAAAACCCTTTCGGAGACTACCTTCGCTAGCAAAGATAGAAACGATAGCCGAAATTTGAGGGTGTACCCAAGCAACAGAAGTATCTTCCTTCACTTTTTGAAGAATGGTAGTTATCACCTCCATTAGTAAAGAAGAATGGTATGTTATAAAGAACACAAATGGTGAAAGGACAAGGATAATGATCAAAGAAACTATATGATTTTCTGAAAAACCTTATGATGCCTCTCTGAAGGAAAGGGAAGGAAATTGACAATACCAACAATCCAAATTTCCTTAGAAAAATACTCGAGTACTATAGTTCCCAAAGGTCATCATCATAAAGCATGTGAAAAGACATCTAGAGTACGAGGCGCATTTAAGGCATGAATTTCCCATGACAATGATGTCACATCATGATGTTTCATTCAAGCCAGGCAACAATCGGCAGAAGGGGACAAACGCCGCAAAGCCATCGACCTACAGAACATAATCAAGGGCTTGGGGGCGGGGGAGAATTTTTCTGGGCTGAGAAGAAGACCCAACAATTATGGCCCTGAGAGAAGAAGAACCATCGTGTCACATGCAGAGCAAGAATTCTATCCTATGTAAGTTCTCTTTAATATTGATGATGTTGAAGATTTACTCAATTGCGTTAATTCTTATATGATATGTTTATGTAACAAGAGATTACTTTTAGAATTGATTACACCGTGCCATCAATAAACCAAGAGTTTGGAATGGTATTTATCGGTGACAAAAATGTTGTAATGCTTGTTGTTTCTCAAGGATGGGCAAAGGTTGAATAATGTGTGATTTATGTCTAGATGTGCATGTGTTGCATTTGGATTATTTTTTCCATGTCGAATTGGATTGATGAGTTGTGGGATTGTACCACAATATAGTCACTTTACATTACCAATGAATAATTAATGTTATTTTTTCTATTATATCCTTAAAAAGGTACTACCTCCGTTTTTTATTATATGTCACTTTGGAAAATTATTTTGTACCACAATATAAGTCGTTTTATAATATCAATGAATCATTAATGTTATTTTTCTTATTTTACCCTTAAATATTTATTATTCTCTTTCCTTTCAATTATATCAATTTGTCTTTCCAATACAATTAATGAAGGATAATTTTGTAAAATCATTCATAATTTATCTTTTTCATACCATAATTATTACATTTTTTAATAAGTGTGAAAAGTCAAAAACGATTTATAATAAAAAACGGAGGGAGTATTATTCTCTTTCATTTCAATTATATAAATTTATCTTTCCCATGTCATTAATGAAGGATAATTTTGTATAAACATTCATAATTTCTCATTTTCATACAACAATCATTATTTTTCTTAATACGTGTGAAAAGTCAAACACAATTAATAATAAAAAACAGAGATATTATTATCTATAGGTATGTGCAGATTCTTTTGTTCACATATGTTTTCTTGTTTAATATTTCATTCCCACCAATTTGATAGTTTTTGTTTTGGTCTTAGTAATATGTCCAGACTCTTTTAGTGTATGGAAATTTGTCCTTCCTCTCTTTCTCTCTTATATGCATCAATTTTTTTGTAAAATCTAAACTCTTGATATATTAATAATATGTTCTTTTGTTGGATAAAATATTGATATATTTAAATTTAAATTTATTTTTAATTATATATTTATATATATATATATATATATATATATATATATATATATATATATATATATATATATATATATATATATATATATATAAAAATTAATCTTTTGTCTACAAATGTGATTGGAATAGTTTATAAAGTTGCACATGTCACAACTCGTTAGATTCCGCCATAAAAACAAGCATATATATTGCTTTTAATGATGTGATACAAAAGACAATCACTTAGATTCCCTTTTTTCACTGTATTATAAAAAGGTTTATGAAGTGACATGAGACACAAGAGTATGAATAATCTCTCTCATGGTGCACAATTCACTAGAATTTTTTAAAAGATGATTCATTAGAATTCCATTTTTAAATAGACTTTTTAAAAGATGATTCATTAGATTTTTTTTTCAATTGGATTAATTTTGGTAGAATTTAATTTTTATCTTCAAATGATTAAGATTATCTTTTAATTGAATTGAATTTCTAATTTCTTTCTTCTAATTTCATTTTATGGCATATTAGAGATAAGTCTAACCATGATTATTTTCAAATCCTTGTCTTGTTATTTTGTTCATGATTTCATATGCTTGGTATGTAATTTTTGACATATTCACTCTTTTGATCAGTTGACAAATTTTATTTTGATCAATTAATTATATTTGAATTAGACCTTTTATGTGACTTTGCATAAACTATTGTATGTTCCCTTAGGTTGTCATCCATATTTAAGCGATCATAAGTTCCTTGATCACTTAAATTGGATAAGATCTTTGACTTGATTCCATACTTGATGCTTTAGATCAATCATCCATTCTCTCACTTTTCAAAACCCTAGGAAATTAAGTGTTTCATCTCATTCACATTCATTTCTTTTCCTTGTTCATTTAAAATAAAAACCTTTTTGCAAATAAATTCAAAAACACTTCAAAATACGATGTGAATTGTACGTCACGAGCCTTAAACAACATAAAAAATGAGAGGGATTATTTCTACCGTTGTCCAACATGCATAAACCTTATAAAAAGGTTTATTAAGTGACACGGGACACAAGGTTGCCATCCATATTTAAACGATCATAAGTCCATTGATCACTTAAATTAGATTAGATCTTTGATTTGATTCCATACCTGGTCATTTAGATCAATCATCCATTCTCTCAGTTTTCAAAATCCTAGGAAATTAGGTGTTTCGTCTCATTCACATCCATTTTTTTCCTTGTTCATTTAAAACTAAAACCTTTTTGCAAATAAATTCAAAAACACTTAAAAATATGTGTGAATTGTGCGTCACAAGCCTTAAACAACAGAAAAAAGTGAGAGGGATTATTCATACTCTTGTCTAACAAAAATAACATGCATAAATCTTATTTTTTGTTTGCATTTGAATCTAATTCAATTATCAACATATCTAATACTATATCTCATAGTTTTTCTCTATATCTTATACTTTTTATCATACCGTGTCTTCTACTAGTGTAACATTATATTTGTTGAATTGTAATTCCTTGTGTCGAAAGCAGGTTGCTCGATAGAAGCAAGGAAATGTCCAACCACCTAGTGTGTTAAGTAGTGTTAGCTATTTTGGGCTTTTATAATTTGGGGCTTTTATAGTTTTGGGCTTTGACTTGAGGTCCAAGTTAACCTAAATCTATAAATAGAGGGAGTAACCCTTATTTTGTAATAGAGGTGAATAGAGTATTCACAACATATTGTATTGATAGTATTTTACAGTTGCAAAGTGAATAACAAGTTTTCCACAGTTTGTGGGCAGAGAGAAACTCTGCAGAATTTAATTCTTCTTCTCCTTCATCGTTCTATACACTTTGTTTCTCCATTGTTCTTCTCCTTTCGTTGTTATTGTGTGGGTAATTACAATCTTGTTCATCAAGATTGACTGAAATTCTCCATAGGTTTTTGGGGGATTTCCAACATCTGGTATCAGAGCTCCGGTTTAATCGATTTGTGGGAAGAAAATCACCATGGCAACGAATCATCCAAACGGGCATTTTCCAGCAAATCTTCCGATTCTCAAAAACAAAAATTATGAGAATTGGTGCAAGCAGATAAAGGTTGTGTTCTGTTATCAAGATCTTTGGGATCTTGTGAAGGAAGGAGTAGCAACGCTTGCAGAAGCCGCAACGGATCTAGAAAAGGTTGCACATAAAGAATTGAAGAAGAAAGATTACAAAGCTCTCTTTATAATCCATCAATGTGTTGATACAGATAACTTTGAAAAGGTTAGTGATGCAAAGTCAGCGAAAGAAGCATGGGAAATTCTGGAGAAATCGTTTGGAGGCGCGGAGAAGGTGAAAGAGGTGAGGCTACAAACTCACAAAAGAATGTATGAATTGCTTCAGATGGAAGGCAGTGAAAGCATAACTGATTTCTTCACCAAGGTTACGAAACCGGTGGATCAAATCAAGGTATGTGGAGAAGTGTTGACATCAAGATCTGTTGTTGGAAAGATCTTGAGGTCGTTGGCTCCAAAGTTCGACCACGTGGTAGTATCCATAGAAGAGTCAAAAGATTTGTCAAAATTGACAAAGAAAGAGCTTCAAGAGACGCTTGAATCTCATGAACAAAGAATGGCTGAAAGAGCTGCAGGAAAGTCGAAGAGTGATATGGCTTTGTAGGCTCAATCAGCGAAAGAAAGAAAAGGCAAAGGAAGTTGGAATGGCAACAAAGGCAGAGGAGGTTACAATAATTCGACTGGTCGAAATCAGCAACAAGGAAATTGGTCGAATTAGAGAAAACCTTGGAACCAAGGCAACCAAAGAGGTGGTGTTGCAGGTAAAGGAAGAGGTGGTGGTCAAAAGCCAGACAAGAGTCACATTCAGTGTTACAATTGTCAGATGTATGGTCACTATTCTATTGATTGTCCAGAAAAGCAGAAGAATCAAGAAACCTTTACAAAGCTGGCGAAACACGAAGAAGAAGAGACGTTGCCGATGGTTACAACAAGAGAAAAAGAGAGATTCAAGGACCAATGGTACTTGGACTCAGGATGCTCATCACACATGTCTGGAAGAAAAGACTGGTTTGTCAACATAAAGCCCTCAATGAAGAACATGGTGAAATTTTCAAATGACAACAGTCTAGAAGCTGAATGTGTTGGTGATGTTCTGATTATGAGGAAAGATGGCAAGAGGTCAGTAATTTCAAATGTGTTGTACATACCAGGCATGAAGAGTAATTAGCTCAGTATAGGGAAGTTGGTCGAAAAGAATTACAAGGTGTCAATCAAAGACAAGATGATGAGAGTTCTCAACTCAAATGGAAGGTTGACCTTGAAGGCTCCAATGTCTCAGAATAGAACCTTCATGATTGAACTAAATGTGATGGAGCATAAGTGCCTTACAACAGCAGCCGACAAAGACATCAGAGATTTGAAAAGAAGAAATATGGTTTCAGGATTACCAGAAATCGACATTCCGAACGAAGTCTGTGAAGAATGTGTGCAAGCAAAGCAACATAAGAACAACTTCAGTAAGGATGCAGGAAGCAGGTCGAAGGCAATTCTTGAAGTCATATAATCTGATTTATGTGGTCCTCTCCAGGTGGATTCTATTGGAGGTAACAAATACTTTATCACATTCATAGATGATTTCAGTAGAAAACTGTGGTCTTACCTGATCCAGAATAAAAGTTAAGTGATCGAGGTATTTTCCAAGTTTAAATCTATGGCCAAAAGATAGAGCGGTCGAAAGATCAATATTTTGAGGACTGATGGTGGTGGAGAATATGTGTAGGAAGACTTTGATGCATTATGTGTGAAAGAAGGGATTGTGCATGAGATGGTGCCACCCTACACTACACAGCAGAATGGAGTCGTAGAAAGGAAGAATAGAACCATTATGAATATTGTTAGAAGTATGTGTTGCATCCGTGAAAAACAACCGACGGGCTAAAACAAAAACAAACAGAGCCGCCACCGTGCGTTATTTATCCCAAAAGAGGGAAAGGAAACGCTCGAAGTAAACCTGGAAAAGACATGGTCTCGCGACCAAAGAGATGGGATCGGGAGTCGGTTATGCGAAGGGAAGGTATTAGCACCCCTACGCATCCGTCGTACTCGACGGGATCCACGCTCAAAAGATAGAAGAAAAGGTTGCTCAAACAAAAGTTGCTCACAAACATCACACACACACACACTGGAAACAACACAGGTGGGAGAAGAGGGGAACGGGCTCACTAGGATATCGCATCCTATGCCTACGTATCTCATCTGGAATGAGAATCAGAGCTACCGTAGTTCGGCTCACGCACGCCGAAACAAACACACGCACAGACGCTGAGACGTCAAAACAAACACGCACACAGGCAAACATGGAAACCGAATGCCAATCGCTGGACTTACATCAGACTCCGAACCAAACAAACCCACACTGGAAACCGACTGCCAATTGCTGGACTTACGTCAGACTCCAAGCACACAACAAACACAAATAGGATACGGACTGCCAATCGCTGGTCTTACATCCATATCCTAATCCACACAAGAAGAAACCAAACAGACAACAAGTTACTAAGGAGTCTGGCACTCGAGCCTAGCAACTGTCAAGCAAACACACACAAAAAGGAAAAAAAGGGTGCCCGGAGAGATCTCGTACGATCTCCTGCCTACGTACCTCATCTGGTATGAGGATCAGGGCAACGTAGTTCCCCTTAACAGGGGAGAAACTATCTCCTAACCAGAGACTGGGAAATGACCAACTAGAAGGGAGACTGACTCGAGCCTAA
Organism: Lathyrus oleraceus; assembly: GCF_024323335.1. Lineage (NCBI taxonomy): Eukaryota > Viridiplantae > Streptophyta > Magnoliopsida > Fabales > Fabaceae > Lathyrus > Lathyrus oleraceus. The sequence continues at coordinate 457,906,555 of NC_066584.1, read as the reverse complement.
TAGTTATCATGTATTCCACAATGGTCCTAGGTTGAGGTTTCTATCTACTTGCACAGACTGCAAACTAATCCTAAACAGGCAAAGCAAAGCATGCAAGCACAATCAAAACAAAGCAAACATACATAATTAGCACACACTATATACAGACAAAGTGGGCTCACACAAGGGTTAGGCTGTGAAACACAAGCCAATTGTATCAGGGTGATGTTAGCTCTTAACCCTAACATTGAGAGTTAGGGTGAAGCAGATGAAATAGGAAGTGAGGGGTGTGCCTCACAGCTCTTATCCCTGGCCAGGGAGAGCTTTAGACAAATGAAGTGTGGGTTCAGCAAGTGGGAACCCTTCTACACTTATGACTGACTCAACATGGATCTTGGGTTAATATCCACAATGCATCAACACCAGTTGTGTGAGCAAAGGGATGACTCAACTGAATAGCAGGAGATGGATTGCACATCTCTTGTATCTGCCAATTGCCTTATCAAAGGTCTTTTCCTGCTTGGGGACAAAGATAAACATACACAAGCATTGCCTCTTAAGGAGGACTTCAGACAGGTGCCTGACCAAGTAACAGGCCAGGTCTTCCAGACTACATGGAGTTAGTGAGCTATACCTCAATTGGTTAAGCAACCAAGCAACAGCAAATACAAGTTCACAATGAACTATAGCAACTAATGTACCTGAAAACAATCTAGCTCAGTTAGTACACAGCTTAAACAGTCAAACAGACAATTACAAGTCAACAGTTAACTGTACACAAGCAATGCATCAAGCAAAGCATAAGCCAATGCTCAACACAAATGAGCTAAAGCCACCTACAAAACAAACTTAATGTTAATCAACATCAACCAAATAAGTAACTCAAGCCATGTGAATCAATTCCTTAATGCCATATGCTTTTTGTCCTGAAAACACAACTCAAACATGAGAATCAAACCCCTAGGACAAGGCCTAGGGTCAAAGAAGGAGAAATAATCTAAAACAGAACATGAAAGTTGGCACAAATCAAGTTCAATCAAATTAGAACAATGTCCAAGTGGTCTCACATTCATATCATTGACCAATTTCATTTCATAAAGTATTTAGTGCAAAACATGCAATTTCAAAGCTCATTGGACCAAACAGAATGAATCAATCCAAATCCAATAAAAAATAATTCAATAAATCCCAAGACAAATCATGGCTAAACAGAACTCATTACATGATCATCATACCAAAATTCAAGTCATTTGGACAAGTGGAAGCATGTCAAATAAATTCCATAAGTCAAGGCAAAGCAAAATAAGCTCAAAGGAAGCACAAAATCATGCATCAACTTCACACATACCTAAAACAGACTCTACACATGATAAATGACTCAAACCAAAGCCATGGCAAACTTCAAGGTGTCTAGAATCACTCTACAAAATTTCAAGTTCATGTGATACATATCAAGAATTTCACAAATCATCTAAATTCATGACTATCAAAAAGTCCAAACTTGACCAATCAGCAAAGAAAATCTCAATCAAATTGGAAATACATCCAAAAAATCCACAAAAATTCACAAGTGAACCTAACATCCAGAAGAGTCAACATGCAAAAATTCACATCAATTCAAGTTCATATGGCATGGTAATGAAAATCCACAAATTGGACAAGAAATGGTGTGACACACATTGTCACACCTATATTGATCAGCTCATATCTCACAAACCAGAAATGATAAAATCACAAACTCAAAGCCAAAATGTCACTTAGGATTTCTAGTTTATACATGTAAAATTTCAGCTTCATTGGATTAAGCATCATCATTTCACAACCAAAATAGCAAGCAAGGTGCAAGAAGACATAAGCATGAGCAAACCCTAGGCCACATTAAAAACCATACGTGCACAATTTTTGCAAAAATCATCATTAAATAATAGACATGATAAGGATCATTGTGCAAAAAATTCCAGTCAATTTGGATCATTATTCCCTGAGATATGATTTTTGGAAGTGATGGAAAAAATAAAAAAAAAGACATGAGCAATGTACATGAACATGGATGGTTAAAGAATTAAAATGCACATGGCCAAGCGAAATGCCCTCAGCTGGAATCGAAGGGAGGGCGTATTTGAATTGTAGTGCGCGCTTAAGCCAAGTGCAGGACACGTGGTCCACTGCATAAGCGCATAACACCAAACACCATGCAAAGTAGCGCTGAATGGATCAAACGCGTGAATTCTGGAAAAATCCTAGGGTTTCATACATGTTCATACGCATTCATAGCTCAAGAACAAATTGTTTCAGAAATTTACAAAATCTATATCACTAGAATCCTCTTTCAACGTACATCATCAATCCAAGCTTATTTTATGCTAATTCTTCCTAGATCAAAAGATTCGAAGGAAATCATTTCTATGAATCAATCTTCTAATCCATATAACTAAGCCGTTTCTTCATGGATTTCAACGATTCAACTTGCAGATTAACACACATTCCAAGATCTACCAAAAGCATGCATTAATTTTAGGAATTATGATGCTCGAAAACTGACCTCAATTGAATGGCAGAAGTGAATTCGTGCGAATTAAGCCTTGGCAAGGTGAAACAGATGCTCCTCAACTCTCATATGCATGAATGAAGAAAGGTTTGGCTGTTAATCGCGCTTGAGAAGTCCAAAAAATCAAACTGCCATGGATAACCTTCACTTGCAACAGTTCCAAATTGAGCTTGAATTCAATGGATCTTGCTTCTAACCATTCCAATTATGCTTATGGATCAATGCTAGATCAAGGAAACAACAATGTTTGTGGAGAAAAATGGAGAAAAGTTGAGAGAAGAAGTTGAAGAATTTTTGGATTTCTAGATCTAGATCTCAATTCTGTTATCATTAGTCCAAAAGCAGTTAAGATTTAGCTTTTATATGTGATGCTAATGATGCTGCTAATCACAATTAGCCAAAATACTCATGATTAGTGAAATTGGAAATTTTGGTGAACATTAGCAAATCCACCCTTATGTGCTCATACCAATGGAACAGTACCAAATTCACTTGGAGCAAGCTTAAAAACCTGTTTTAAGGCAAAGGCAATTGGTTGGAATTGGAAATAATACACAATTTTCAAATTCACATTTTCCCACCAAAATTCAAAATGAAATCAAGTGAAAAATGCACTTTTTTGTGATGAGTTTTAATGAAATGTGATGCATGATTATGATAGTGCACATCAAGAGAAAATTGCTCCAAAAAGAACCACATGAATTGGCCTTTTGGTTCTAAAGTTATGCCTTGTTGAAGTTCAAATTCCATGGACAATGATTTGATCATATCTTGCCAACCACAAATGAGAAATGGATGTTCTTGGACTTTTTGGAAAGGTGAGAGCAAGATCTACAACTTTAATGTTGGACAAAATTTCATTTGAAGCATTTTTGGACATGTAATCTTGAGGAGAAGACCTTTCCATTTTTGGCAATTTTGAATTACAAGTCACTTTCTATTTTTGGAAAGTTTTCATCTGACTTTATTTTCTTCATTGTTGATGTTTGAAATGTCAAATGAAACTTGTTTGGACATGAATGAAGCGTTTCTAACCCTCTCCCACCTCCAAATCCATCAATTGACTTGTGGTTGACTTTTGTTGACTGATAGATGAATTGGCTATGCACAGATGAACTTGAGCCTCAATCTCCTGATGAAATGGCTCAAACATGAAACCCTAGCTTCCACAAGCTCAATATAACCATATGATGATCTCTCTTATCAATGAAGACCTCATCTCCTTGGCAAGCCCTGATTGGCACAATTCAGATGATTAAGGTTGACCAGAGGTCAAAACCCTAATCCCAAGGAATCTGATCAAGCATAATGAACCTCTTGGTGATGACAAGACCATGATGATGATGATGTACCATTTCTACCAAGATAAAGCTCAACCTCCTTGAAGAACCAAGAAACCCTAATTTGAAGCACACACCCTCAGATGGTTAGTGATCAATCCATGAAACCCTTAGGCTTGGATCTTTTAACCTCCTTATCTTCTGACCAAGACCTAGGAGGATGATTTGCACAACGTAGCCACATGATAAGCAAATATGCAATGCCTAGTGGCCTAAAAAATGAAATTCAATATGCTAAGCTAGTCCCAAGAGAGGAGGGCAAATTTTGAGGTGTTACAGTATGTTGAAAGGAAAGCATCTACCCAAAGAATTATGGGGAGAAGCTGTGTCGACTGTGACATATATCCTGAACAAATGTCCGACGAAGAAGCTTGAAGGAATCATGCCAGAAGAATGTTGGTCTGGTGTCAAGCCTAGCTTGAGTCATCTGAGGGTGTTTGGATCTATAGCACATAGACATGTGCCAGATCAGTTGAGAAGAAAACTTGATGACAAGTCGAGTTAGATGATTCTGATAGGATATCATTCTACTGGAGGATACAAGTTGTTCGACCCAGTGAATAAGCAAGTAGTGATCAGTAGGGACATGATCAAAGATGAGCTTAAGGAGTGGGATTGGACTGAGAATGTCAAGAAAGATTCAGTGAGAATCTTTTATGATGAACCAGCTAGGATTGAAACAATCAGGTTGGTTGTTGGTCTAACAAAGATGAACAACTGACGAATGTGCCAGATGGACGTGAAATGTGCATTCCTTAATGACCCCTTAGAAGAAGAAGTTTATGTTGCACAACCAGCTGGGTTTGTGAAGCATGGCGAAGAAAGAAAGGTGTACAGGCTGCATAAAGCCCTGTACGGACTTAAACAAGCTCCAAGAGCTTGGAACAAGAATATAGATGGCTTTCTAAGGGAGAAGAAATTTGTAAAGTGCAAATCTGAACATGGAGTATATGTAAGAAGAAGCTATAGTAAATTGAATATACTATGTCTCTATGTCGATGAATTGTTGATAACAGGCAGCTGAAAGAAGGAGATCTAAGACTTCAAAGGTGATCTTAATAAGGAATTCGAAATGTCAGATCTGGGTGACATTTCATATTTCCTTGGCATCGAATTCTACAAAAGTGGTAGAGGGTTGCTGATGCACCAAAGAAGGTATGCAGGAGAAATTATCAAGAGATTCAAGATGCAAGATTGCAACCCAACTTCGACTCCAGCTGAGCCCGGATTACAACTGTCGAAGGATTCATATGAAGATTATGTCGATGAAGGAGAATGGCGATCCAAAACGCAGCGGAATTTAAAATTTCTCCTTTAATGATCCTTACGAATGGGCATGATCAGTGATAGAATCGTTACCTCTTGTGGCGATCACGAACGTTGAACGATGACAACGCCTCTACTCAGTCCACACGAACGGATTCCTTCAATCTCAGTGCTAGCTGCTACGAATGAAGGCTTTGAGTGAGAGAGAGAGAGAGAGAGAGAGAAACGAAATTGCAAGTGTTACAATGCTTCTACACAAGGGTTCTATTTATAGAACCACTTGTGTGGGCTGCAAGCTAAAAAGTCCACTCAAGTGTATATGGCCCATATCTTATAATATGCCAAAATCACTTAAGCTCGTGGTACCTTACCATATTTCGTATTCTACTTAAGTACATTGTACCTTACGATGTTCTATAATTCACTTAAGGGCACCGTACATTACGATATTCCTTAATTACTCTATCTCTCATCAATCCGTCCTTTGTGCGTGACCCTATAGGTTTTTGCGACATTGGTAATTATATTAAATAACGTATGTAACATAATAAACAGTGAGCGGTATCTAGCAACACATCACTGCTACCCAAGACACGAAAATGTCATGTGATCTGACAAATCCTTCTGTGATAATAACTATGTGTATAATTACCCTTTTACCCTTATGTCTATATTGAACATAAGGTATAGACCGTGTCATCCTTGTCCAGCTCAATATTTGGCCCATAGACATTTATCCTGTTACGCAGGATGGGCAAATTCCATATAGGTCACTCATGTCCCTTAGCATGCGTCGTGGAGTACCCATCAACTGTCTTTATGGTCATCCAGTTACGGACAATGTTTGATCAACAATAAGGCACTCAACTCTACATCTAGGGTCCATAGTGGTTTCAGGTCGAAGGGTGGTATACACCATTATCACCATGAGAATAACTTATGACACTTTGCATAACATTCTATATAGTAATCTCATAGCGGGTCAATCCAGTATAAATATTACTCTTAATATTCATACCTATGTTTAAGACTTGATAACTCCTTATCCATGATCCATGAGATGTGATCATCAGTCTATAAATATAATAATCTTTATGCTTTCATGTTATCCCACTTCACAATAAAGCTCGACTATGGATACTTTAAGAATATTGTCCTTATGTTTAATGTGCTCTAATGATTAAGTCACACTTGATACATTAAACGGACTATCTATTCCAGGGACTTTATTAAACAAACATAATAAAGAAAAAGCCTTTTATTATTAATAAACAATTCGATACAAGTACCAAAAGTATTGCCCTCTAGGGCTTACACCAACAATATCCCACTAGCACTAGAGCCAATCAGGCATACCCCTAATGCCCATAGATCTAGTATGGCCATCATGCTTCTGCTGCGCAAGAGGCTTTGTCAGTGGGTCAGCAATATTGTCAAGTTGCAAAGTGAATAACAAGTTTTCCACAGTTTGTGGGCAGAGAGAAACTTTGCAGAATTTAATTCTTCTTCTCCTTCATCGTTCTATACACTTTCTTTTTCCATTGTTCTTTTCCTTTCGTTGTTATTGTATGGATAATTACAATCTTGTTCATCAAGATTGACTGAAGATCTCCATATATTTTTGGGGGATTTCCAACAATATTAACTGTGAGATCATAATTCTTTTATGACAAGTTTTAAGCTTGCCTAAAGATTCTATACAAAAGCTATGTTTTTTCTTTATCCCTGGCTTGTTTGTTCTAAAACCCTTTTAACATCTAAAAGGATCAAACCATTCTTTGTATCCTTGTATACCGAATTCTTAAAAATAAAAAGAAATAAGAGATAGAAAAAGGACTTAAGAAAAGGAATCGAAAAATATATATTGAAGAACTCTTCTTAAACAATCTCCTATAGCCCACAATTAAAATGTCATTCTTTCCCATACAATTATTTTAGTAAATATTAAGAGATAGAGCAAATTCATTTTTTATTCAAAAATTTGATGTGCATATTCATACGAGCTAATTTATATTAAAATAATATTAAAAATAATATGTTTATAAAATACAAAGCCGTTTATGAAAATGTGTACAACAAAATATTATACAATGTCTAAATATTTTTAAAGTTAAATTGTCATTAAATAGAACTTTATAAAATATATTTTAAATAAAATATATATTTATTTTGTCATAATTACAAACTAATTATAAACTAACTATTTACTTTATAAAATATATTTTAAATAAAATATAAATTCATTTGCACGGGAATGACCATTCGCATTTTAGATCATTCTATTGATTTTTTTTATAAAAAATAATCACTAATTTTAATTTAAATTCCTAAAGAACTTATTTTACAAAAAAAAATATCTTTTATAATTTATGCGCCAGTTGAAATGACGCATCCAATAAAGCTATAGAAAAGGCGCCATTACCCTTGGCGCATGCTCCCAATGGTGGGCAACCTAGGCGCCACATGCATTGACACATGCATACACTACATAGTGTATGCGTCAATGCATGTGGCGCGTGCACCTATAATATATATTTTTTAATTTAAATATTAATTTTAAATATAAACAAAAAAATACCGAAAATAATATATATATATATATATATATATATATATATATATATATATATATAAAATTACACGGAATTAACAAGAAATTCAATGACCCGCCCGATTAAAACGTCTTTATGTTCCACATCCATGTGCGTTAGTATGTTTTCGAGGTCTCCCACGATTTTCCTGAGGTGTTTGGGGTCTTTGAGTGCTGACATGATTCAATGGTGGCTGGTGTGAAGGTCCGGTGGAAGGTCTAACGGTGTTTGATAGATGTGTCATAATTTGTTCCCAATAGTTGGGGGATTTTCGCCAACTGTGCTTCCGTAATTGAGTTCGGTGTCCATGTTCTCGTAGTTGGGTCGTTGTGGTTTGGTGAATTGCGGACGGTATAGTTGCCCGAATTGAGACATTAAATCGGTTTAGAAACGAATCAATGATTCCTAGGGTGTACTATAGTCAAACAATGGTTGGGAATTGTGGCGATGAGATGTTTGGGTTGTCATTGGTGGGGGCTATGATGGCATGAATTATATGAATCATCTGAATTATATTCTTGACAGCTACCCAATGGGCATCACCAGGATCAGATTGGTACCTACTCGTTGCACTTAAAGCATACGAGACATCTGGTCGAGTACATAACATGGCATACATGATAGATCCTATTGCAGATGCATATGGAATCTTATTCATGCGATCCCTTTCTTCCTTAGTTGAAGGGGATTGTGTTTTTGATAGACACAGGCCATGTTGCATAGGTATGAATCCTTTCTTGGAATCATGCATATTAAAGCGTCTCAGCGCTTTGTCTATGTACGTACTCTGACTTAGGCCAAGCAGTTTTTGTGATCTATCTCTATAGATTCTGATTCCTAATATATAGGTTGCTTCACCTAGGTCCTTCATAGAAAATCATTTCCCCAACAAAGACTTTACTTGTTGCAGGGTAGGGACATCATTTCCAATGAGTAATATGTCATCTACATATAATACCAGGAACACGATCATGCTCCCGCTAACCTTCTTGTAGACACAAGGCTCATCTTCGTTCTTGATGAATCCATATTGTTTTACTGTTTCATCAAAACGAAGATTCCAGCTTCTGGAAGCTTGCTTCAATCCATAGATTGACCTTTGTAACTTACATATCTTTTGGGCTTCTTCTGGTATGTCAAATCCTTCAGGTTTTGTCATGTACACATCCTCAAGAAGATTCCCATTAAGGAAAGCAGTTTTGACATCCATCTGCCATATTTCATAATCATGATATGCAGCGATAACAAGTAAAATCTGAACAGATTTAAGCATTGCAACTGGTGAAAAGGTTTCATCATAGTCAACCCCATGAATTTGTTTATATCCTTTTGCAACCAGTCTTGCCTTATAGGTATGTACCTTACCATCCACGTCAGTCTTCTTTTTGAAGACCCACTTGCATCCTATAGGGTTAACTCCTACAGGAGACTCTACCAAGGTCTAAACTTGGTTTGTGTACATGGAATCCATTTCAGATTTCATGGCTTCTAGCCACTTCTCAGACTCGGGACCAGTTATGGCCTCTTGGTAGGTCACAGGCTCATCTTGATCCAGGCTCATCTTGATCCATGAGTAATACATCAACTTGATCTGTTTTGAGATATCCATATCTCTCAGGTAGGTGACGTATCCTGCTTGACCTACGCTGGTCTTGTTCTACTTGAGCAGGTTGCTCTTCCACAGCTACTTGTGTTTCCTGCTCTAATTCCTCCATAGGTGTATCGATGCTTTGTGATTCTTGAATTTCTTCAAGCTCTACTTTCCTCCCACTGATTCCTTTGGAAATAAAATCCTTTTCTAGGAAAACTCCAGTTCGAGCGACAAACACTTTTCCCTCAGAAGGATTGTAGAAGTAATACCCTCTTGTTTCTTTAGGATACCCCACAAATAAGCATTTGTCAGATTTGGGCTCAAGCTTAGTTGAAATTTGTCATTTCACATAAACTTCGCAACCCCAAATCTTCATGTAAGACATATGTGGTTTCTTACCACTCCATATCTCATATGGTGTCTTCTCAACCTTTTTGGATGGAACACGGTTAAGTGTGTAAGCTGATGTCAATAGTGCATGTCCCCAAAAGGAGTTTGGAAGATCGGCGTGACTCATCATGGATTGGACCATGTCTAACAGGGTTTGATTTCTTCTCTCAGATACACCATTCCATTGGAGTGTTCCAGGAGGAGTAAGTTGGGATAGGATCCCACACTCTTTCAGATGGTCATCAAACTCTAGGCTTAAATACTCACCACCTCGATCTGATCGAAGAGTTTTAATATTCTTACCTAGTTGGTTTTGTACTTCATTCTTAAATTCCTTGAACTTTTCAAAGGACTCTGATTTGTGTTTTATTAAATACACATAATCATATCTACTAAAATCATCAGTAAATGTGATGAAGTACTGAAAACCTCCTCTGGCTGGTATGTTCAGTGGTCCACATACATCAGTATGTATGAGGGCCAAAAGATCATTAGCTCTTTCACCTTTTCCTATGAATGAAGACTTTGTCATCTTTCCAATTAAACAAGATCTGCATGTCTCATATGATTCATAATCAAAAGAGTCCAAGAGTCCATCTTTATGGAGTTTGGAAATGTGTTTCTCATTTATGTGGCCTAATCGACAATGCCAAAGGTAAGTTTGATTTAACTCATTAGGTTTCATCCTTTTAGTATTAATGTTTAGGAATTTCAAGATCAAGGACATATAGTCCATTGTTCATTTGTGCAGTAGCATAGAATATATCATTCAAATAAATTGAGCAACAATTGTTCTTTATTATAAACGAAAAACCAAACTTGTCCAAACAAGAAACGGAAATAATATTCCTGCTAATTGCAGGTACATAATAACAGTTCTCTAACTGAATTACTAAACCACTAGGTAAAGTCAATACATAAGTTCCTACGGCTAAAGCAGCAACCTTTGCTCCATTGCCAACTCGTAGGTCGACTTCACCTTTTGCCAAATCTCTACTCCTTTTTAGTCCCTGCACATTGGTACAAATGTGAGAACCGCATCCAGTATCTAATACCCATGATGCAGAAGTAGATAAATTAATTTCAATAACAAAAATACCTGAAGTTGAAGTCTCTACTCCATTCTTCTTATCTTCCAGGTACTTTGGGCAGTTTCTCTTCCAGTGTCCGGTCTTACCGCAATGGAAGCAGGTGCCTTCTTTTGCTATGCCTCCACTAGGCTTCAAAGCAGCAACGGTGGGTTTGGGTTTGGCAACTTCCTTGCCTTTCCCTTTATCACCCTGCTTGGTGGGCCTTTTGTTCTGTCTCTTTCCATTTCCGATCATCAGAATGGACTTCCCTTTTGACTTCAGATTCTGCTCAGCAGTTCTTAACATGGCTAGCAGTTCAGGAAGAGATTTGTCCATATCATTCATATTGAAATTTAGGACAAATTGACTGAATCTATCTGGCAACGATTGCAAGATCAAATCAGTCGCAAGTTCCTTTCCGTGGGGAAAACCCAATCTCTCAAGGTTTTCCACATACCCAATCATCTTGAGCACATGGGGACCTATAGGGGCTCCCTCAGCTAACTTGCCTTGAAAAAGGGCTTTTGAAACTTCAAACCTTTCATGCCTTGCTTGCTCTTGATAGAGCATCTTCAAGTGTTCAATCATATCGAACGCTGCCATGTTCTCATGTTGCTTTTGCAATTCTGAGTTCATGGTAGCTAGCATGAGACAAGCAGTTTCATTGGCATTATCGACATGCTTCTTATAAGCATCTCTTTCTGCCTTAGGTGCAGAACTAGGAGGTTCCTCTTCAAGAACAGGTTTCTCCAAGACATACAGCTTTTTATCATGTTTGAGGACAATCCTCAGGTTTCGGTGCCAATCCAGAAAATTTGTCCCAGACAATTTTTCTTTGTCAAGGATTGATCGCAAGATGTTGTTAGAGGTGTTTGTTGTCATGGTAATCTACATAACAATTAATGAAAATATAAGTATCAATAACATATTTAATTAGGCCTTTAATTAAATATGCTCCCACTATTTTACTCAAAACAAATGACCCTCACCATTTGATTCGGAAAATCCCGTTGGAAGATTTTCTAGTGGGTCGAGATCCATATTTCACTTCGTTTTAAGTCCGCGTAGGCGAATTACACAAAACTAGGTTATTTAGGTAGGAACTCCTTCCAATTGTATCTAATACAACTCTCGAATATTTTAGTTGGGTGAATAACTCCTTATTCCAATCTATCACATGGATAATTTCCAACTCTTGCTTCTAAACATATATAATCTTATTATAATTTGTTTAGTTAAGTTTGACCCATTGTTTTAACAATTGGATATTACAATTATCCCATCGCACCTTACTAATATAGAACATGCACCTCGCGTAGGTGAAACCTACATTATCTGATACTAGTCTTGATGAGTGTTAAAACTTGGAAAGTATAAACTTAATATTTAATTTGAGGGAATTTGTAATTATTCTGATCTCACCGGCTTATTTATCATATAAATCGTCTCTCACATGCATCAACATACATTCACATGCATCAACATACATACATAATGAAACAGGTATGGCCCCTAGCGCAATTGTTCTCCCAAGCCAATGAGAGAACCTAAGCTAACCTAATAACGATCTAAGCTTCTCCAAGCAAGATCTTCAAGGTTATCCTCCTTTGATATTGACTTCTTAGTTTTTCTTCATAACATTACATTACATAAAAGAAACTCGTTTTACATACGAGGGAGTGAGATGAGAAAAGAAGTTACATTGAGAGATTAAAAGAGAGGCACGACATGCAGGTCGTATTTTAAAACCCAAAACAAAATAAAGGAAAACTAAGGCCATAACCGATCACCACAAGACAATAATAATAAAAACATTATTATTATTATTAATTTTAATTCTTTTAATTAATTAAAACCAAATTAAATTTCGATGACCGATCACACTACGCAGAGTTAGCCGGGGGTCCGCTGCCCGGTCAGCGGGAACGGGTGTATTCTGTCTTGCGTTAACCGGTTAACCAAATGCGTTAACCAGTTAACATTGTTGAAAATCTGTTCGAAATTTGTATTCTGTCTTGCGTTAACCGGTTAACCAAATACGTTAACCGGTTAACACTGTTGAAAATCTGTTAGAAAGTTGTATTCCGTCTTGCGTTAACCGGTTAACCAAATACGTTAACCGGTTAACACTGTTGAAAATCTGTTAGAAAGCACAACTCTTGTGCAGTCACAACCCTAATCGCATAACTTTTTGACCACACAACCCTTGTGCCGTCATTAACCCTAAAGCATAACTTTTTGACAACACAACCCTTGTGTCGTCATTAACCCTAATGCATAACTCTTTGACAACACAACCCTTGTGCCGTCACTAACCCTAATGCACCAATTTCAGACCGTCAAACACATCTCGATTGTTGATTCAGTATGATTGATCAGGATTACTTATATCATATATATAACTTGATCGATCTCGTTTTAACTACTCGTTTATTCTTTGATTAATTCTTTCTTTAATTGTATTAATACAGAAAATAAACAGTTATCAGATTCATGGTTTCGTAAGTGGCTCTGATACCACTGAAGGAGAATGGCGATCCAAAACGCAGTGGAATTTAAAATTTCTCCTTTAATGATCCTTACGAATGGGCATGATCAGTGATAGAATCGTTATGTCTTATGGTGATCACGAACGTTGAACGATGACAACGCCTCTACTCAGTCCACACGAACGGATTCCTTCAATCTCAGTGCTAGCTGCTACGAATGAAGGCTTTGAGTGAGAGAGAGAGAGAAACGAAATTGTAAGTGTTACAATGCTTCTACACAAGGGTTCTATTTATAGAACCACTTGTGTGGGCTGCAAGCTAAAAAGCTCACTCAAGTGTATATGGCCCATATCTTTTAATATGCCAAAATCACTTAAGCTCGTGGTACCTTACCATATTTCGTATTCTACTTAAGTACACCGTACCATACGATGTTCTATAATTCAGTTAAGGGCACCGTACATTACGGTATTCCTTAATTACTCTATCTCTCATCAATCTGTCCTTTGTGTGTGACCCTATAGGTTTTCGCGATATTGGTAATTATATTAAATCACGTATTTAACATAATAAACAGTGAGCGGTATCTAGCAACACATCACTGCTACCCAAGACACAAAAATGTCATGTGATCTGACAAATCCTTCTGTGATAATAATTATGTGTATAATTACCCTTTTGCCCTTATGTTTATATTGAACACAAGGCATAGACCGTGTCATCCTTGTCCAGTTCAATATTGGGCCCATAGACATTTATCCTGTTACGCAGGATGGGAAAATTCCATCTAGGTCACTCATGTCCCTTAGCATGCGTCGTGGAGTACCCATCAACTGTCTTTATGGTCATCCAGTTACGGACAACGTTTGATCAACAATAAGGCACTCGACTCTACATCTAGGGTCCATAGTGGTTTCAGGTCGAAGGGTGGTATACACCATTATCACTATGAGAATAACTTATGACACTTTGCATAACATTCTATATAGTATTCTCATAGCGGGTCAATCCAGTATAAATATTACTCTTAATATTCATACCTATGTTTGAGACTTGATAACTCCTTATCCATGATCCATGAGATGTGATCATCAGTCTATAAACATAATTGTCTTCATGCTTTAATGTTATCCCACTTCACAATAAAGCTCGACTACAGATACTTTAAGAATAGTGTCCTTATGTTTAATGTACTCTCATGATTAAGTCACACTTGATACATTAAACGGACTATCTATTCCAGGGACTTTATTAAACAAACATAATAAAGAAAAAGCCTTTTATTATTAATAAACAATTCGATACAAGTACCAAAAGTATTGCCCTCTAGGGCTTACACCAACAATATCCCACTAGCACTAGAGCCAATCAGGCATACCCCTAATGCCCATAGATCTAGTATGACCATCATGCTTCTGCTGCGCAAGAGGCTTTGTCAGTGGGTCAACAATATTGTCAAGTTGCAAAGTGAATAAAAAGTTTTCCACAGTTTGTGGACAGAGAGAAACTTTGCAGAATTTAATTCTTCTTCTCCTTCATCGTTCTATACACTTTCTTTTTCCATTGTTCTTTTCCTTTCGTTGTTATTGTATGGATAATTACAATCTTGTTCATCAAGATTGACTGAAATTCTCTATATATTTTTGGGGGATTTCCAACAATATTAACTGCGAGATCATAATTCTTTTATGACAAGTTTTAAGCTTGCCTAAAGATTCTATACAAAAGCTATGTTTTTTCTTTATCCCTCGCTTGTTTGTTCTAAAACCCTTTTAACATCTAAAAGGATCAAACCATTCTTTGTATCCTTGTATACCGAATTCTTAAAAATAAAAAGAAATAAGAGATAGAAAAAGGACTTAAGAAAAGGAATCGGAAAATATATATTGAAGAACTCTTCTTAAACAATCTCCTATAGCCCACAATTAAAATGTCATTCTTTCCCATACAATTATTTTAGTAAATATTAAGAGATAGAGCAAATTCATTTTTTATTCAAAAATTTGATGTGCATATTCATACGAGCTAATTTATATTAAAATAATATTAAAAATAATATGTTTATAAAATACAAAGCCGTTTGTGAAAATGTGTACAACAAAATATTATACAATGTCTAAATATTTTTAAAGTTAAATTGTCATTAAATAGAACTTTATAAAATATATATTTATTTTGTCATAATTACAAACTAATTATAAACTAATTATTTACTTTATAAAATATATTTTAAATAAAATATAAATTCATTTGCACGGGAATGACCATTCGTATTTTAGATCATTCAATTGATTTTTTTTTTAAAAATAATCACCAATTTCAATTTAAATTTCTAAAGAATTTATTTTACAAAAAAAATATCTTTTATAATTTATTCGCCAGTTGAAATGACGCATCCAATAAAACTATAGAGAATGTGCCATTACCCTTGGCGCATGCTCCAAATGGTGGGCAACCTAGGCGCCATATGCATTGACGCATGCATACACTACATAGTGTATGCGCCAATGCATGTGGCGCGTGCACCTAAAATATATATTTTTTAATTTAAATATTAATTTTAAATATAAACAAAAAAATACCGAAAATAAAAATTATATATATATATATATATATATATATATATATATATATAAATAAATAAAAAATTATACGAAATTAACAAGAAATTCAATGATCCGCCCGATTAAAACGTCCATATGTTCCACATCCATGTGCGTTAGTATGACTTCGAGGTGTCCCACGATTTTCCTGAGGTGTTTGGGGTCTTTGAGTGCTGACATGATTCAATGGTGGCTGGTGTGAAGGTCCGGTGGAAGGTCTAACGATGTTTGATAGATGTGTCATAATTTGTTCCCAATAGTTTGGGGATTTTTGCCAACTGTGCTTTCATAATTGAGTTCGGTGTTCATGTTCTCGTAATTGGGTCGTTGTGGTTTGGTGAATTGCGGACGGTATAGTTGTCCGAATTGGGACATTAAATCGGTTTGGAAACAAATCAATGATTCATAGGATGTATTATAGTCAAACAATTGTTAGGAGTTGTGGCGATGAGATGTTTGGGTTGTCATTGGTGGGGCTATACGAATCATCTGAACTATGAACTATAAACTGTTGTGATGGGTACGTATGATTGTTGGTGGGTAGAGTTTAGTAAAAGTCTATTATAAAAATTTAAATATAACTTATAGTTCATCTAAATAGCAATGCTTCGTTGTAGTTTAGATATATAATACATAGGTGACATTCATCTTTCAGGATCATAACAGAGAGAGAATGCAGATTTTTCTACTACTTTTATTTATCATTTTATTTTATTTCATTTAAAAAAAGTTAAATTATATCAAAAGTTAAACCTCCCATTGCAGAATTTAAGTCAAGACTACACATACTTTTATCAATTAGAAAAAATAAAGTACACATACTCTATCGAGTAAAAGAAAATAAACTACCTATACTCTATCTATTACCAATAATAGACTAAACATTTTAACAAGCATTTTCACTGTCTTTATTTGTTTCGATTTAGCTTTTTTAATATGTTTTATAGTTTTTTTATTGCAATAAACTGACGATTTACACTGTGTTGCAGGCATGGAGAAATTGATATCAATTATGAAAAGAAACGGAAAAAAAAGCAAAGAGAAAGAAAGGATTGAGTTCTAGCATTTCATCCATGACACCTGTCATGGATCCATATTTCAGTGTTTTTTGCGCTCCTGTCATGACGGAGTGCCCATCATATGGGATGACGCCCGTCATGACGTTCAGAAAAGCACGCATCTGGACAGTTTCTAATAGTTTTCGGCAAGATTCAAAAGGTTTTTTCCACAATTCCAGAGACTCTCAACTAGGAGTGTTCAAAACCAAACCAACCCAATAGAAAACCGCAAACCAAACCAAACCAAACCGAAACTGCAAAAAACCGCATTTGGTTCGGATTCGTTTGGGTCATTTTTTAATAAAACCGCACGGTTTGGTTTGGTTTGCGGTTTGTATTTTGCAAACCGAACTAAACCAAACCAAACCGCATTATGTTACAACCCAAACTTCACTTATCCCACATCCAACCCAAACCCCAAACCTAGTATGCCTTAACCTTACAATTACAAATGATTTTCTCTTAATCACACTTAGGGTTTCAATTTCAACCTTCTTAAATATCTCATAATAGTATCACACATTCTTCTCATCTTCTTTTCCATGTAGGTCTCGCATATTCTACTCTAATAAGTCCTCTATTATGTTCTTTCTTTTTTATCTTTTATGTTACTATTTTCTCTTCCAATTACGTTTTTATTGCACTTTTCTTCTCAATCTCGCATCTCTTATGTTCTTTTTTTCATCTTCTCTAATCTCTCATCTCATATGTTTTTTTTATGTTTTATTATAATGTATTTGATATTATTTTATGCTACTATTTATATTTGTCTTTTATTCCACTTTTGTCTAATCTGATTTTTTGTATATTGAATTAAACGTTTTTGTCTAAATATGATGAATTTTGATGTTATTTAGTAATATATGAATGACTAAACACAAAGTTATGTCATTATTTATAGGAGTATATATGGCTCAATAAAAATATTATAAAAAACCGAACCAATCGAACCAACCCAAACCGCATTGATTTGGTTTGGTTTGGTTTTATTTCTAAAAGCCAACCGAACCAAACCGAACCGCATGCTTATTTCTCTTGCGGTTCGAGTGATTTTTATCAGAAAAACCGCCCAAACCGCATCGCGAACATCCCTACTCTCAACGACCAATTTAGTATCTATAGAGTATATATTTCGTGTTGTAATACTTTGTAGGGGATATTTCATTATTACACTAAAATCGCACTTAAAAATTCTACTTTCATTCAAATTTGTTCTTCATTTTCTGCTGCTGTGTTATTTCTGTTGTTGTTATATTACTATTGTTGTATTCGGATCAAAGTCTCCTTTCCGAGCACAATTAATTTCAATATTGCATACTTCATTTCCAGGTTTTATTTATTTATTTTTGTGTTTATGATGTTCTATCAAGAATGTTTGATTAGATTTCCCGTAGAGTTTGAGACATAAAGCCCGTCGCACCGACGAAACTCATGTGAGTCGCTTGAAATATAATTATAACGAGGATGATATAAATGTTTTACAATTTCTGTTTTCAAAGATAAATAATCTTGCTATGGAAGTAGAGGTATAGAGATACCTTTCACACGCCGAAAAGGTGGAAAGAATATTTGACGTAGTAATTCAAACGATAGATTATGATACTTGTCACATCAGATTAGAATTGATCAAATGAATATATTTGCTTTATAACTAATTTTTAAACTTAATTTTCATGTTGTAAAAGCAGGTGTCCTTCAATTTTACGGTCCGGTGACACGTCGACGAAAGTGACAATCACCACTAATTTTGATATTCCGTACAAAATTCATATTTATCATTATGATTAAAATGGAGATTTGCATTAGTAAAGTTGAGAGATGAGAATTCCAATATCAACATATCTCATAGGAGAATCAGAATCAGTGTCATAGAAAGAAATTGTGAGAATATATTCAAGAGCAGCTTCCTTAATTGACTGCACACAAACAAAACATAAATATAATCCCAGAATCAAAACTATAGCTCTGCACAAATAACAATCAATCAAGGGAAATATATACATGCATAAAACTAGAGAATGAGCAATGGTGAAACCTGGTGATTAGTTCTTGGATCAGTGAGGATAAGATGTGGCTCAGTGAATAAAGTTTGAAGCTAATTTTGTGAATGTACTAGGAGTATATCTACCAGTAGCATGAGCACTAGTATACTTGGAAAATTTGAACTCACCTTGGCCTGCAAATCAAAAGTTAATTTTCTCAAATCATTCTATGTATAAATCAAAGTCCAAAAAATATTTTATAGGTATAGCTCCTTCAAAATTCAGGGTCTAACCAACCAAAGACAACAACATAAAACAAAAAGTAGATAATGATGCATGTTAGAAAAACATCTCAACTTCTTATTTACTAATGATGATAAAAACATCTCAACTTCCTATTTACCAATGAGGCTAAAAAAAACTAAATGACATTCTTTTTTCTAGCATTTCAACTCTTGTTGTATTGTATGAAAATGTGGGGCATGATTATTTTCCATTACCAAAGATTCTAAGCATTCAAAAACCCGCCACAATGAATCGTCAATTTTCTAAAAGAATAAAATGATTCTCTAATCTTCTAAATTATGATGATATTGAAAATAAAGTATCTACCTAATGAGATTAGTTTGAAGGGCGTGACCTATGTTAGTTCTTCTATAAGATATTGAACCAAATCCAGTAGTGACACCATAACAATCAGAACGTTTAAGAAAAATATCCATCGGCCATTCATTACTCTCATTAACTATGACCCTTGCCCAGTTCATTCAGCTCCACAACCGCCATCCTCTCGGCCTCGACCACCACCTCTCCCACTCTTTTCAACAATACACAATTCTCCCCTTGAAAAGTGTAATATCACAAATATAATGACTAATATATTTCATATGAATAGAAAATATACATATAAACTAACCTTGTGAATGAGAGTATGTCATCATGTTTGTGAACTCTAAATCTAATCATCAACAAAAGTTTGGTTATTTAAACTCGTGAGATTTCCTATAAAAGTAAATGTTGTGAAATGATCTCGTCAAGAACAAATCAAAATATGAGAAAAATTGAGTTTCTTGAACAAACGAAATAAAATCTATTAGGTTTTAGGAAAGCGAGAGAAGAGGGAAGAAGAAGAAAATCAAGATTAGTTATAACTGTTTTACTATTCACTTTCTCAATTAGGGTTCAAAGATTACAAGTGAATAACAAAAACCAAAACTCTACTTAACAACCTGAGAGAGCTAGTCTATTTAGACTATTAAACTCACTTAAGCTACAAGCTAACTTAAACAAAAGGTCCAATTCGACATGCTAACAAATCTAGCATTTCGACTACTGCATGCTTGAGCATACTTCGACTACAACATATAGGATTAGCATATGAACAGACTTCGACCTGCAAAACAGCACGACATACATGCCCCAGGGAATTGCACGGACAAGATACGCTCAAGTGTCCTCAACATTCAAAATGATTTTCAAATGTTTTATCTTTCTGCACGTTATTGTCTAGCCTTCATGTTTTAATATGCAATATTTATCAAAAATTCGGACGTTTTTGCAAATAAAACAGTAAAAATAAAAACAAGAGAGCTATTTATCTGAATAACGACTTTTTCATTGATTGAAAATGGGCCTGAAAAGGCGAATACATCGGGAAGCAATTCCTAGAAAGAGGTAATTGCGCACAAAAGGATGACATCTATCCTAATGGCAATGTGAACACGGCATCCACTATTTCCCAACTCTGTTATAACTCACAGATCATCAGTTTTCCTCCCAACTTCCTTGCTTTCTGAGAAGAATGACTGGACCGATCACATCTTTTGAGATGGCAGACGACGAAGCGCGATGAAGTACAGATAACTCAGACTGTAGTCTTCGCTTTAATCCCTCTTTTGGCAGGATCGCCCTTTCGGGTTTTCAATCCACCGGGATACCCATTTTTTCCTAAGCCGCCCTTGCGGGTTTTTGACTTACCGGGTGTACAAATTCTTTTTATTTTTTATCCCTAACTTTTTCCCGAACCTTTTCTCTTTTTTTCTTGGTTCGCTGGGATGCCCTTTTTTGCCTGGACTCTTTTATTCTTTTTGTCCAGCGGGTCAATTTATGCGAAGTATTTTTTGACTACATCTGAGTTAACAGGGGACGGAAAATCTTCACCATCCATAGTTGTAAGCATCAAGGCTCCACCGGAGAAAACCTTCTTAACAACATATGGACCTTCATAATTAGGAGTCCACTTGCCCCTGTTATCTGTACCGGGAGGAAGGATCCTCTTCAAAACTAAATCACCAGTTTGATAGCTTCGAGGACGCACTTTCTGATCAAAGGCTCTCTTCATCCTTCTCTGATACAACTGCCCGTGGCATACAGCTGCTAACCGTCTCTCTTCGATAAGGCTCAACTCGTTAAACCTCGTTCAAATCCACTCGGCTTCGTCAAGCTTGACATCCAGCAAGACTCTCAGAGAAGGGATCTCCACTTCAACTGGTAGGACTGCTTCCATACCATATACAAGGGAGTAAGGGGTTGCCCCGGTCGACGTACGTACTAAAGTACGGTACCCATGCAAAGCGAAAGGCAGCATCTCATGCCAATCCTTGTACGTCACGACCATCTTCTGCACAATCTTCTTAATATTCTTGTTTGCCGCCTCTACAGCACCATTCATCTTCGGTCTGTAAGGAGAAGAATTGTGATGTTCAATCTTGAAATCTCTGCAAAGCTCTTTCATCATTTTGTTATTGAGATTCGAACCATTATCAGTAATGATTCTCTCAGGAACCCCATAACGACAAATGATTTCCTTCTTAATGAACCGGGCAACCACTTGTTTGGTAACATTAGCATAGGAAGCTGCTTCCACCCACTTGGTGAAGTAGTCAATCGCAACCAGGATGAAGCGATGTCCATTAGAAGCAGTAGGCTCAATCTTCCCGATCATATCAATGCCCCACATGGCGAACAGCCAAGGCGAATTCATGACATTCAGAGGGCTTGGTGGTACATGCACCTTATCAGCATAGATTTGACACTTATGACACTTCCGAGCGTATTTGAAACAATCGGATTCCATAGTCATCCAGTAATAACCGGCTCTCAACAATTTATTGGACATTGCATGACCACCAGCATGGGTACCAAAAGATCCTTCATGCACTTCTTGCATCAACATGTCTGCTTCGTGTCTATCCACGCATCTGAGCAGAACCATATCAAAGTTTCTCTTGTACAACACATCATCTTGATTCAAATAAAAGCTTCCATCTAGCCTTCTCAGGGTTTTCTTGTCATTCTTTGACGCACCTTCAGGATATTCCTGACTCTTGAGGAAATTCTTAATATCATAGTACCACGGCTTCTCATCAACAACAGACTCGGCTGCAAACACATACGCAGGCCTCTCGAGTCGATTCACAGCAACATGTGGCACATGATTCCACCAATGAACTTTGATCATAGAAGATAAAGTAGCCAAGGCATCAGCCATCTGATTCTCATCTCGGGGGACGTGATACAACTTCACCTTCTTGAAGAACGTCAGTATCCTTCTGGTGTAATCTCTGTAAGGAATCAGATGCGGCTGGTTGGTATTCCAATCTCCATTGACTTGGTTAATCACCAAAGCGGAATCTCCATAGATGTCAAGCGTTTTGATCCTCAAATCAATGGCTTCTTCTATCCCCATGATACAAGCCTCATACTCAGCCTCATTGTTGGTGACATCAAAAGTCAATCTAGCAGAAAAAGGCATATGAGCACCTTTTGGATTGATAAGCACTGCACCAACACCATTACCGTTCACATTCACAGCCCCATCGAACATCAATGTCCACTTGTCATCAGGATCCGGTCCTTCCTCGACAAGAGGCTCTTCACAATCTTTCATCTTAAGATACATGATGTCTTCATCAGGGAATTCAAACATCATCGGCTGATAATCATCAATTGGTTGCTCGGCAAGGTAGTCTGATAGAATACTACCTTTGATGGCCTTCTACGACGTGTACTGGATATCATATTCAGTTAAAATCATCTGCCAACGGGCAACACGTCCGGTGAGAGCCGGCTTCTCAAAGATGTACTTTACTGGATCCATCTTAGAAATCAATAAGGTTGTATGGTTCAACATATACTGCCTCAGTCGGCGAGCAGCCCAGGCCAAAGCACAGCAAGTTTTCTCAAGCTGTGAATATTTGATTTCACAGTCAGTAAACTTTTTGCTAAGGTAGTATATGGCATGCTCTTTTCGACCAGACTCGTCATGCTGTCCTAATACACACCCCATCGAGTTCTCAATCACTGACAGGTACATTATCAGAGGTCTCCCAGGAACTGGAGGGATAAGGATTGGAGGTTTCTGTAAATACTCTTTTATCTTGTCAAAAGCTTTCTGACAGTCATCATTCCACCTGATTGCTTGATTCTTTCTCAGCAATTTGAATATCGGTTCACACGTGGCAGTTAGGTGAGATACAAACCGTGCAATGTAGTTCAATCTCCCTAAAAACCCATGAACCTGCTTTTCAGTTTTCGGTTCAGGCATTTCTTGAATAGCTTTTACTTTCGCTGGATCAACCTCAATCCCTCTCTCACTGACAATGAAACCCAACAGCTTACCGGATCTCATCCCAAACATACACTTGTTCGGATTCAGCCTCAGTTTGAACTTTCTCAGCCGGTCAAACAACTTCTGCAAATTAACCAGGTGCTCTTCTTCTGTCTGCGACTTCGCAATCATATCATCCACGTACACTTCAATCTCTCTGTGCATCATGTCGTGAAAGAGAGTCGTCATAGCCCTCTGATAGGTAGCACCAGCATTCTTCAACCCAAATGGCATCACCTTATAGCAGAACGTGCCCCAAGGTGTAATGAATGTCGTCTTTTCCATGTCCTCTGGCGCCATCTTAATCTGATTATAGCCCGAGAAACTATCCATGAAAGAGAATACCGAGGATTGAGCCGTATTATCAACCAATACATCAATGTGAGGTAATGGGAAATCATCTTTCAGACTCGCTCTGTTCAGATCCCGGTAATCGACACACATTCTAACTTTGTCGTCCTTCTTTGGCACGGGAATAATGTTGGCCACCCACGGGGGATAGGTAGTCACTGACAGAAAACCCGCATCCAACTGCTTCTGAACCTCTTCCTTGATCTTAACAGCCATATCAGGACTGGTTCGGCGAAGCTTCTGTTTGACTGAAGGACAATCTTCTCTGAGAGGTAGTCTATGCACCACAATATCGGTATCCAACCCAGGCATATCTTGATACGACCAAGCGAATATCTCCACATACTCTCTCAGCATCTCAATCAACCTTCTCTTAACGTCTGCTTTCAAAGCAGCCTCGATCTTAATATCTCTTCTGGCGTCCTTAGTACCGAGATTAACAATCTCTAACTCCTCCTGATGAGGTTGGATGACCCTTTCCTCCTGCTTCAACAATCTAACCAATTCTTTAGGGAGTTCACAGTCTTCCTCACTCTCCTCTTCAGCTTGGTAGATGGGATTATTGAAATCGTACTGAGCCATAACAGAATTGTTCACAGTGGATTCCGTGAGATCACTTCTGCATGTTTAATGCTTTGTTTTAGAAAAAAGAGTTCAAGAAAGTCACAAAAACAAAAACATTGCCATTTTTATTTTTTTGAAAAATGAAAACAAAAATAGAAAGACAAGGATCACAAAATTGTTTGCAAAACGTCCTTTATTAATGATATCATTGAAAAAACATGATGAGGCCCTACAATGAACCACTACGCCTTGGGCAGAACGTAGGGTTTTGTGCAGAATGAAAAACAAAAGAAAATTACTCTGTTTGAAGAGTAACTTGGACCACATCTTCTGCCGTCCAATTGTTGATCGTCTCCCCTGGTGCACACGGGCGAACCCAGTTGTTCAGATCACAATCACTATCACCATCTTCACTATCAGCAGCAAAGACATCACCGTGATTCATCAGCCCAGCACTGCTAAAGGTACTCGGACCTGTCTGCACACCCTGCTCCGCCTGCAAGGGTTGATAACCAATACCGAACTTGTCCTCTTTAATAGGCAAATCCACCATCTTACCCCAGCCTTCAGCATTGCCCGAGCTGACAACCTCCATGGCCTGCTTATAGGATGCAATTGAGGCACTTGGCTTCTTCTGCTCAGCAAAAGCCACCCTCTCAAGAGCAACAGTCTCAAACGCCTGGCATAAAGTCTCATGGATCTCGCCATCCACCTCTACATACTTGAAAGAGGATAGGTGACTCACCAGAATATCTTCTTCACCGCACACGGTCACAATCTGACCATTCCAGACATACTTAAGCTTTTGGTGGAGAGTTGAGGAAACTGCCCCAGCTGCATGAATCCAAGGACGCCCCAATAAGCAACTATATGCTGGTTGGATGTCCATCACATAGAAGATAACATCAAAAACCTCCGGCCCGATCTTCACCGGCAAAGTGACTTCACCAAAAACAGACCATTTGGATCCGTCAAATGCACGCACAATCAGATCGCTCGGAGTAAGGACAACCCCTTCAACATCAAGCTTGGTCAAGACCTTCTTGGGCAACACATTCAGAGACGAGCCAGTATCTACCAGCACATGGGATAACACCGCAACCTTGCACTCCATGGTGATATGCAAGGCCTTGTTATGGTTACGCCCTTCAGGCGTCAGATCTAAATCAGTAAACCCCAAACCATGCCTGGTACTGACGTTGGCAATCACACCCTCCAGTTGGTTGACAGAGATTTCTTGAGGCACGTAAGCTAGATTCAACATCTTCAACAAGGCATTACGATGTGCCTCAGAGCACAGGAGCAATGAGAGGATGGAAATCTTGGACGGAGTCTGATTTAGTTGATCTACAATCTTGTAGTCACTCTTCTTTATAATCTTCATGAACTCCTCCACATCTTTCTCAAACGACCCTGCAGGCGCCTCCTTCTGAGCAGGTTCTTCATCAGCCACATCCTGTTTACCTTTAGCTTTGGCGAGAGCCTCAGCATTAGCGTCCCTCAACGGTTGTGGAGCAAACAGACGTCCTCTTCTGGTAAAACCTCCTGGTCCTCCAACATTGTCCACAACTGGACTCGCAACAACAGGAGTTCTACCTGGTACACCAATAGTCACAGGGGATTGATTCACTGGCCTGACCTGATTCTCAGCCCTTCGGTTACTGCGGTAAGCGTTGTCATACTTCCATGGCACGACCCTACTATCAACAGCCCTTCTACTTGGAGTACTGACGGTTACAAGAGCAGAAATGGTAATAGGAGTACCACCAACTGTAGGCGCATTGCCAGTCCTCTGGCCACGTTCCCCGGACGGTTTAAAATAGATGGTGACGGTTGACACCATCCCACGATCTTTTACAGCCCGAGCAATTTGTAAGCAACCCTCATCAATCAGCCCTTGGATGCCAGCCCTCAACTGGTCACAACCGTTCTCTGATTCAGCACATTCTGCACAGCCCTCACAACAGCCCGGGAATACTCCCCCGTTCAACAGACGGTCCTTTACAACCTGCAATGAAGTCTGAATCTCATCAACACTAACAACCAAGTCTTCAGCTTCTCCCCCTTCAATATGGTTCACTCTATGCGCACCATGATGAGGCATAGGGTTATTAACAACATTCGGTACAGGAGCAAAATTGATAGTTTTAGCGTCAATCAAGTCCTGGACCTTATGGTGAAAAGCCCGACAATTCTCAATATGGTGCCCCTGTGCACCAGAGTGGGAATCACAACGCACGTTGACATCATACCCAGGTGGTATCTTTGTCAACGGAGCCATGGTGCGCAACTCCACGAATCCCAATTTGAGCAACTCAGGTAGCATCTCAGCATAGGTCATTGGCAGTGGGTCAAAACGTCTATCAGGCATCCTCTGCCTCGGCTGATACGGACGTTGCTGTTGTTGTTGTTGTGGTGGTTGTTGTTGAACCCTCTGTTGTTGCTGAGGTTGACGTTGTTGAGGTGCTGGAACGGTTACAGCAGCAACCTGGCGATATTGCCCTCTGTTGGTATTCCTTCGGTGTTGTACTGCATTGGTTTCACCCTCTCTTCGGCGAGGTGCCCCAGCAAATGGTTTCTTCGAAGACGAGGATCCCACATCCTGAATCTTACCAGCTTTAATCAGGCTCTCTGTCCTCTCTCCACAAATGACAACATCTGAAAAACTACCGAACGGGCAGCTTCCCATCCGGTCCATGAATACCCCTTGTAGAGTACCAATGAACATGTCAGTTAACTCCCTTTCCAGCATAGGGGGTTGTACTCGTGCAGCCAGTTCATGCCACCTCTGGGCGTACTCCTTGAAGCTTTCGCCAGATTTTTGACAAAGACTCTGCAACTGAGTCCGGCTCGGCGCCATGTCCATATTGTGCTTATATTGCCTCAAGAAGGCCTCACCCAGATCCCTCCAACAGCGGATAGAATCTCTCTTAAGCTCCATGTACCAATCCAAGGAAGGCCCATATAAGCTATCCTGGAAAAAATACATCCACATCTTTTCATCGTCTGTATAAGCAGAGATTTTCCTGTAGTAGGCCTGCACATGGGTGCGAGGACAAGAAGTACCGTTGTATTTATCAAATGAGGGTGCTTTGAACTTGTGAGGAATTCTCAACCCTTCTACCAGCCCCATGTTGGTCACATCAAAACCCAGGGAATTCTGACATTCCATGGCTCTAATTTTCTCAGCAAGGGCATCAACTCTCCGATCCCTCTCCTCAACTCTTACAACATCATCGTCTTCACTAAGCAGAGTGAACATGTCCTCCTGCCTGTCAACCAGGGGAGCAGGATGACGAATCGGAGCCCGGGTAGCTCTAACATTAACAGTCTCTGCAGCAAGAGGCTGTCCATTGATTATGATCCCTCTTAACTCATCACCCACGGCGTAGTCATTGACGGGAGCAGCAGCAGCGGCATTCTCATGAACGGGGACACCAACCGGTGAAGCACGGTTGGACGGCTGAATCACGGTTTCCTGTCTCTGGGCTAAGGCACGCAGCTCCTCTTGCCCCTGAACGACCCCTTGCATCATTGTCATGAATTGGGCCATGTTAGCCCTCATCTCAGCCAATTCTGCCTGAACCTGGTCCATATTCCTCTGATGGTTGAGTCTGGTTGCGTAGCGATGCGGACGTTGATCAGCTATCCTGCCTAGACACAGAAACCAGAGTGAGAAGTCGCGAACAAGAACACCTGTTATGCAAAATGATATGTGTATGATGCTAATGATGTGTATGATGCACATGATATGTTCGTTTCTCAGGCATTCAAAGAGCCTGATTCATCTTTCGAGAAATGGCAACCTGCAACAATGAACAACAAGGCACAACAACACAAGAGCAAAGAGTACAGAGTGAAACACCAACAACCTCATCTATAGATAAGAGCAATAGGATCATACAACAAAGATTCAAAGATCCAAATGATTAAAGTACAACAAGGAATCCCATCCAACAGGCCTGGAGGTGATTCTCAACATGACATCAGAAATACAAGCTAAGACAAATGGCTTCCGGGAATGAGAGTCTTCAAGTAGTGACATTGGTCTATCAACAGGTCACACTCTGAACATTCTGGAAAAGGAGTGAGCTTCTCCTTCAGTTGTCTTCTGAGCTCCACAACTTCTCCTCCAAGTTGGCTCTCTGATGCACGCCTCAAGTCTACTTCTTTCTTCAACTGGATGTCTCTGTCTCTAAGTTGCTTCTCCAAGTCTCTTATCTTCTTCTGATAACTGGCTTCAGCTCTCTACAACCTCAAGCATTCCCGGTGTTCTGCATTCAACAAGTTCTCCATCTCCTCATAGTATTTCTTCTTGCTCTTCAAGCTAGCAACATCTTCACCCTGCATGTCTCTGAGTTGATGAGTCAAGTTCAACTTGTCAGCTTTGGCTTTGTACAACTCTATCTGGGTATCTTGCTCTTTTTCCTTCAACCGACAATTCTCCATCAAGGCTTGCTTGTACTGCTCAGCAGGTACACTCTCAGCAAGGATCAAAGGTGGTTGCTCTTGCAAGGGCTTCATCCTCTCATAAGGCAGCAACAAAGTCTCCACTCTCTTCTTGACCCACTCAATGTAGTCAGGCATAGCAATGGCAAACTTCTTCCCTAGGACAGCTCCATCCATAACACCAATGGTCTTCCAAGCTCTTCCCATCTGCTCCAATCTAACAGGGTCACTCCGCTTCTCAAAATACACACTTTCAGCTATCTCAGCCTCAAGTGGTCTTCCACTCATCACAAACCCCAACTGGCGAAGAGAAAGAACTGGATTGTAATTGATGCAACCCTTAGTCTCTACAAGCGGCACATTACGGAACTCTCCACAACTCATGATGACATTACGCACATCCATCCGATAAGATTGCCACCTGATATCATAAGATGTAAGAGACATAATCCTCTGAGTCCACTTATGAGTGCTCTGAGCATCCACAAAAGGTCCACTGACTAGCAGGAGAGACAGGAACCATCTGAGCAAAAGTGGGAGGCAACATCTGATAGCTCCACCCTTACCATGCCTACTGTGAATAGCATAGTAAGTGTCAGCTAACAGAGTATGAACTGGGTTTCCTCCCAGGAAGATACTGACTGCAGCATAGTCCACAAAGTTGGGCATACTCGGGAACAGGACAATCCCATAGATCATAACAGCTAACTGAGCATGAAAAGCTTCCCAATTTCCCTTCTCTGCTTCTTCTTTAGCAATCCTCAACAGGAACTTCAATGGCAAACCCACAACATCCCCACTGGACTTCCAATTATCACTGACTTCTTTGATACCCAAATGAAGAGCTCTGGCGACAACTCTAAAATCAACCACCTTAGGCACATCCAAGAAAGGATCCTGATATCGGATCGGGACATTCAACGGAATGGAGTACTCTTCAAGAGTAGGAGCTAGCTGATAGTCCTGGAAAGTGAAACAACGAAGCTCCGGGTCGTAGAACTGTAGAAGAGTCTGCAACGGCACTGGATCTACCACCATCTTCAACAGTGTCAACAAATCCCCATACTGATCAACAAACCCCTTCTGATGATTGCCAGTCACAAGGTTGCTCAACTCTATCAAAGGCGTCAAAGGTTCACGGTGAAAGCTGTAGGAGCAAGTCTTCCTCTTCAACTCTGGACCAGTTGCCATCTCTATCAATGAACAGACCCCTGAATGAACCTGAGAAATGATATGCATGCAGAGATTAGCTTTTTTCGTTTCTTTTTCTTTTTTTTCCAAAAATTTATTTTTTGCATTATTTTTTTTGAAAATAAACATGCTATGATGCAAATGATGCAGACAAGACTGGCTGGTTGTGCATCTTGGAGCACAGGATCAAAGCTTCGGCTTGAACTCGGAGACACACAATCATCTGAAACCCAAAGTCATCTGAAACCCATATCTGAAGAACCAAGTCACCATCAGGACCACAAGTCACCAACTGGTCACCAACAAGTCACCAATTGTACCTGTTATAATGATCATTCCCTCCCCACTCAAGGGTGTCATCTAGGCCAGGGTAAGGTTAAGAGAAACGCAGCATAAATAACCCTTTCATAGAATATCATCATGTACACACCCGAAGTATGTAACGATAATACCCCATCAGAGTCTGAACTGCTCGTGATATCAATGTTCCGCTAAGTGGCGCAATACCACCCGCTTCCCATGAATCACTTTATTCCTAGGTGTCCTAGATTTCACTCATAGCCTGGGTATTGGGCCTTTTACCTTATGTAACTCCCACCCCAATAGAGAGACAACACAGCACAGCCAGATGAACAAATGATGAATGCAAACATTAAATGCAAACAATAAATAAATGAATGCAATAAATGAAACAGCAAAAGCAACCAAACCCTAACCTAGAGAACGCTAGGAGAGACTCGCTTAGAGAAGATGGACCAGCAAGAGGTCAACTTCTCTGTAAGTCCCCAGCAGAGTCGCCAGCTGTCGCATTACGCGAAAAACCGGCGGGAAAACGAAACAACAGAGCCGCCACCGTGCGTTATTTATCCCAAAGGAGGGAAAGGAAACGCTCGAAGTAAACCTGAAAAGGAATGGTCTCGCGACCAGAGAGAGATGGGATCGGGAGTCGGTTATGCGAAGGGAAGGTATTAGCACCCCTACGCATCCGTCGTACTCGACGAGATCCACGCTCAAAAGGAAGGATAAGGTTGCTAAAACTGAACACAAACTGCACACACAAAGCTGGAAAGAGACACAGGAAAGACAAAAGAAACTAACTCGGCAGGATATCGCATCCTGGTCCTACGTAGTCTATCAGGCACAGACATCAGAGTCGACGTAGTTCCGGACAGGGGAAACGTGCTCGCTAGGATGTCGCATCCTATGCATACGTATCTTCTTGGACCGAAGAAGAATCAGAGCACTCGTAGCTCGGCTAACGCACGCCAAACAAAACCACACAGGAAACCGACTGCCAATCGCTGGACTTATGTCAGACTCCACACAAAACAGGCAAACATGGAAACCGAATGCCAATCGCTGGACTTACATCAGACTCCAAACCAACAAACACACACAGGAAACCGACTGCCAATCGCTGGACTTATATCGGACTCCAAACACACACAAAGGAGAAAAAAGCAAAAGGTTGCCCGGAGAGATCATCTCAATCTCCTACCTACGTACCTCATCTGGTATGAGGATCAGGGCTACGTAGTTCCCCTTAACAGGGAAAAAGGACTAGCCTAACCAGATACAAAGGGAGACACAAACTACTAGGGAGACTACGACTCGAGCCTAGAAGTTGTCATGCATACGATCCCTAAGTTAAGGTTGCTATCTAACTTGCACAGGGAGCAAGCTATCCTAACAACACCAACAGATAAAAGCACAAAAGCAAGCACACACACTATATACAAACAGAGGGGCTCAAACAAGGCTAGGCTTTAGTCAAGGGGTCATGTCAACCTCGACAAACAAGCCACTGCAATAGGGTGTGGTTAGCTGTTAACCCTAACATTGAGAGTTAGGGTGAAGCAGATGAAATGGGAAGTGAAGATAAGACTTCACAGCTCTTATCCCTGGCCTGGGAGAGCTTCAGACAACTGAAAGTGTGGGAGTCCAGAATGTGGGACTCTACTCCACATGACTTACACAACAAGGATCTTGGGTTTTGATTCAAAGTGCATCAACATAATAGTGTGAGCAAGATGAATGACTCAGCTGAATAACAGGGGATAGATTGCACATCCCTTATATCTGCCAATGCCTCTTCACTTAGGAGGTCTTTGTATGTGCAAGGCACAAAGATAAACAAACACAAGCATTGCCTCTTAAGGAGGGCTTCAGACAGGTGCCTGCCCCACATAACAGGACAGGTCTTCCAGACTACATGAAGTCAGAGAGTTATACCTAGGTTAAGCAACCCACAAGCTAGCAAAGCAAGTTCAAAAGAACTCTAAGCAACTTAGGTACCTGAAAAAAATCTAACCCAATCAGTTTACAAGTCAAACAATCAAAACAGACAACAGTCACACAATCAGACAAACAAGCAATGCAACAGTGTGCAAGGTACAAGCTCAAACGCAAATGACTTGGCATTAACCTACAAAACAACTCAAGGTTAGTAAACAAGAGCAATCATCAATGCTCAAATGAGGAAGCATCATCAACCATGGACTTGGAGGTATGAACCTGAATTCAAAGCTCAACTGTGAGTCCCAAACCACTAGGTCAAAGCCTAGGGTCAAAAGTAGGTCAAAAAGTCAAAACATAACATGAAATTTGACATGAATTAACCTCATTCAATCATGAACACAATCCAAAAAGTCCCATATTAAAATCATTCACCAAATTCATTTCATGAACCAAATATGGCAAGGTATGCAAGTTGTGACCACATTGTGACACCAGAAGAAACAAATGCTCATTAAATCAAAAATGATTCAAATAATCTTGGCAAAATTCATGAGTAAACAGGACATACAACATGATCATCACACAAAAAATTAGAGGCATTGGACATCATTAGGCATGGCAATCACATAGCATAAGTCAAGGCAAGCACAATAAGCACATGTGTGACACAATTTGTCACACCAACTTAGCATAAGCCTAAAACAGAAATGGATCATGGTAAAAACCTCAAACCAAAGCCAAAACAACATTCAACATGCCTAGAAGTAGTGTGCAAAGTTTCACATTCATTGGATAAGGAACAAGCATTTCATGATCAAATGAAATTCAAGGCAATGTAAAAGCTCACATATGACCAACCAGAATGAAAAATCTCAAATAAATCTGAAATCAATCAAATAATTCCAAGAAAACTCATGCTCATTCACAACATCCATAATAGGTATCATGCAAAAAATCAGAACAATTGGAGATCATTTGGTATGGCAAACTCATCAATCAAGTTGAACCTCACAAGGCATGACACAAATTGTCACACCTACCTTAGCATGGTCATAAAACAGCAATGGTAAATGATAAAAATACCAAATCAACACCATAATGTCAAGCAAGATGTCTAGTTATAGCATGCAAAATTTCATGAGCATTGGGCAAAAATCAAGCATTTCACAAATGTATAATCAAGGCAAGGTACAAAATGGACATGTGTTCAAGTCTCCTAGGCAAAATAATTTCCAGGCCAGGCACAATTTTGAAATTAATAATCAAAAAATAGTAGACAAAATAAGGAATGCAATGCAAAAAACCTCATATTTTTTGGAGCAATTTTCAATTATATATGATTTTTGTGAGATGAAGAAAGATTAAAAAAATCATGTGAAACAAGTATGGCAATGCATGGTTTGGAAAAAAGAAAAATGAATGAGCATTTGAATAAGTGGTGTGGCCAAGGATCGAACAGGGGAGTAATTTGAATGTCCAGCGTGCCAAGAAGCGAAACATTGCGTTTCATTTAGTTGCTGGCCCAATCAGAAGCGTGCATGGGCTTCAGCATGCACCAATCGCGTTTAAGCCCTAAAACACTATAGGCAACGCTATTCCGTGGTAACATGAATCAAAAACCGTGGCCTAATGCTCTGTATCATCTTCTTCATCATGAAGCTCGTGAATAGTGAGTGTTCATCAACACTCAAGAACAATTGTTCCAGATTTTGAAATTAAACATATCAACATGAAGATCCTTCATCATACAACAATAATCCATAACTAATTCATCAAGAAACAATCAATCATGCATGAATCGAATCAATCAAGTTTCATCATCCAAACTTTATACAAGCATATCTCACTCAATTTTGCATGAAAATCAATGGTTCAAAGCTCAGAATACTCAGCATCCTAAGATCTTCAACAATGACATAACAAATTTGAGAAATAAGAGGATCGATTTGGAACCTCTTGAAGAGCAGCTTTGAAATTCGTGTTGATTCAAGCCTTGCAATGCTCCAAACTTCTTCTATAACACTTGTATGAATGATTGGAGGAAGAATTGAGGTTCAATTGCTCTTGATTTCACCAGAATTTGAATCCACCATTAATGCTTCCAAGCTTCGAGCATGCTTCAAAACTGCACCAAATCTCTTGATTCCACGTGCAAATCCACTCAATGATACTTCAGGAACTAGGATCAAGCAATGGAAATGGTTTGTGTTTGAAGAAATTTCCAGAAAAATTGAGAGCAAAAGTTTGAGAAATTTTCTAGATCTGAAAATTGTGATTGTTCTTAGTGAAAAACAGTTAGGGTTTCTGTTTTATACCTCCCCCTAATCACTCTCTTAATCATGTTTAAGCAAATGGTAAGTGGATTAGCAAGAATGTGGTGTTTGTGCAATTTAGCATTTTCACCCTATGCATGAAAATTCATGGTGAACAGTGCACGGGTTTGTGATCAAATTCACTCAAAATATCATTTTGGAGCCAAATGCAATGGTAGAATGTGTGAACAATGCACCAAATTTAAACTTTAATTTTTCCCTCCAAAAATCAAGTGAATTACCAAATGTTCATGTGATGATAATTCATGGCATGTAATGCAAGATTTGGAAACTAGAAGTCAAAATAAGAACAATGCAAAAAGAGCCACTCAAATTGGACTTTTGGTTTGAAAATTATGCACATTTGAATCTTCAAGTACACTTTGCCATGTTTTGATCACATCTCCTTAACCACACATGAGAAATTGATGATCTTGGACTTTTTGGAAATGGGAGAGAAAGCTCTTCAACTTTCATGTTGGACAAAATTTCATTTGAAGCTTTCTTGATGATGTAATCTTGAGTTGAAATTGGTTCAAAACCTTTCCACTTTTGGAAAGTTCAAATTACAGGTCACCTGCTATTTTTGGAAAGTTTTGATCTGACCTTAAATTCTTCATTGTTGATGTTTGAAATGTCAAATGAGACTTGTTTGCACATGAATGAGGCATCTCTAACCATCTCCCACCTCCAAATCCACAGTTAAACTGACAGTTGACTTCTGTTGACTTTTTAGGGTTTCAGATGACTTGCACATTGACTGATGAGCTTTGAGCCTTCAATTCCTGAACAAATCACTTCAAAATGATCCTTGGGTCATGTGAACTCATTATACCAACCCTAGGGTTTTGACTCCATAGAAAATGCACTTGTTGCCTTGCACAGCTGAATCTCCTGACCAATCTTGACTGATGACTTGTTGGACTATGCAATGAACAATGCAATGTTAATGACCAAAAAATGAAAATGTATATACAAAATGGGAGGTGCAAATTTGAGGTGCTACACTTGGCATCCTACTTACCCCTCTTTCATTAGGCTTGTTTTGGGAGAGATCACCAAGCACTTTGTGATTGTATCACACTTGTATGTTATCATTTTACTAACCAAAATACCAAAAAATTGCATTTGCCTAACTCTTTTGTAGGTAGGACATGATCTACATTGATCTATCAAGTTCATATCTAGGTTTTGAGACCCTCATGACAAAGAGCACAACCATGAATTGACCCAAGAATGGTTATGAGCATCATATATGAGTTCCATTGATTCCTACATGTTATATTTATCAAGTTTTCTTCAAGAGTTTGAGGGTGATTTGCCTTGGAAACCCTAGTTTGACTGGGTATCTTGAGTAACATCTCCAACAAGCTATCTCACCAATTGATCAAATTTCTCAAGGGACACTTCAAAATTCATCATATTATGCATATATGATCTACCATGAGCCAAGAAAGTCCAAAGAATTGAAGGTTAGCAAGTTGGTTGATGGTGGTTGGCCAGATGAATTCATCTGATCAAAACTAGGTCTCCCTAGACCCTATCCCCTACAATTTTCACCATATGAAAATGATTCCAAGAGAAACGTTACTCTAAATGACATTCCAAACAACTTTCATGTTGATACCTAGAGCTAGTGTTGCTTGGAAAATTATTTTCTATGTTGAAACATTATAGGTCATTTTGTCTAAACCCTAATTTAAAAGTCAACTTCCCAAGGCCATAACTTGCTCCATTTTTATAAGACGAAAGATTTCCAAGTTGCAAAATCAAATTCAAGATGTCTCTTTTAACGTTTATGTTTGAAGTGATAGCTAATTCAACTTTTATGAGCATGTGATATGAGGTTACATTATAGGTCATTTGTGACCTATACCATTGAACAAGTGATTTTTCTAAACTTCAAAAATGCATAACTCTATCATTCCAAATCCAAATGACATGAAATTGGTGACCATTTTGAAGTTCTTTGAAAGAGCTACAACTTTGATGAAGACACTTTTCTCATTTGAAGATCACATAAAAAGTTAAGCAAGGTGAAACATTGAGATATATGGCTTGACACTTAGAAAAAATTTCAACATGTTGAAATTTTCAAACTTCCACCTCAAAATCATCCATGTTCCAAGCTCCAAATGAAAAAGTATTGAACATGAAAGTTGTTCCTCTTGATATAAACCTTCCAAAAAAGTCCAATTTCATCCATTTTGAACAAGATTTGCTAGGGATGCGCATGGCTGGAGCATTGCATCATCATTTGGCAAAGATCAAACTTCAAACTTCCATATACATTTGCCTTGCATTCCAAGTTGATTTTAGACTTACTCACACTCAATTATGGACCTAAAGGAATGATCTCATGGGCCTATACACTCCCATGCACACATGCATCACTCATTTCCAATTTTGGAAACTCAAATGTAAGGTGAAAATATCATGTGATTCAGCTATAAATAGAGCTCCATATGCTCAGAATTGATGACTCCTTCGCGCCAACTTTGATCCCAAACACCAAACCCTTCCACTTGAGAGGATAATCCTAAGAATTTCCTTTGGAAATTGAGTTGGAATCTCACTGTTTTGAGATTCAAAACTACAGGGATCCAAGACCTTTTGCGCATTCTAATATACTCCTGCAAGCATCCTGAGCAAGATCAAGCACGAGCCAAAGCAAGAACAAGTGAATCCAGACCTGCATTGAAGGTATTTTCCAGAAAATTTCATCTTTTCGATTCTCTCTCAATTCCACTCAATTCGCTTGGATCTTTGGTTGTCTGAAGTCCTACCAATGTAGGCAAGAAGATTGAGTTGCTTAGAGGTAAAATCGAAGCAACTCAGTTGACACATCTCAAAACTCAACTCCTCATATCTTTCTATATATGTGGAGTTAGTTAAAATTGAGGTCAGATTCGTGCTCTATGCCATTTTTTATTTTAGATCATGTCCTCCTTTTTCATTTTTTTGATGGTGATGAGTGAACCAGTCCGGCCAGGGTGACCAAAGAAGATGGCCGGCCTTTGGACTCCGGCGATGCGCTGTAAGTGTTCAGAGCCATTGATCTAGTTCAAATTGTTTTAATCTTGTGCATTGCTTTTAAATATCAAGCCTATGCCGTGTTGATTGTAGTGCACCATGGAACGCGCGCTTCTCACCACTTGATTTGTCACCTTAATTAATGAGGGAGATCAAGTGGTCCACATTTTTTTTCTGATTTTCTTTTATTACTTTTATTTTCATTAAATCATATTAATTTTAATATTGATCCAAAAAATATGAGAGTTTCACCAAAAAAATTCAAATAATTTCCTCTTTCATATTCTGAATAAAATTATTTTTTGGATCATTATTAATATTTTTCATGATTTAATTGATTTTGTGTTTATTTTTAATTGTTTAAAAATACTTTTAAGTCTTTAAAAATTTTGAATTTTTTTCTCCAAGTTCCTTTGACCTTGTTTGACCTATGATAAATCCCATGGCCATTTATTTGGTGTTTTGATGAGGTTTTAGGAATTTGACAAACCATATTTATTTAAATGCCTTCATTTAGTATTTTTAATTTGAATAAATGCCAAATAATTTTGTTGACCAATTGTAATGACTTGTTGGGGTTTGACTCTTGTTGTTGGGCCTTGGTCAAGGTTGATTTGACTTTGTCAAGTTAATATTATTGGATTTAGGGGATTGATGGAATGTACATTCCATCTCCCAAAATGAATGGATGATATTAATTTGGTAAAAGTCCTCCTTTGATCAATTTGAGTTTTGATCCATTCGCTTCCCTCTTCATCTCATTCTCATTATTTATGCATTCATCTCATTTGGTCTATGATATCTCAAAGTCCTAAAGCTATTTGATTGAAAAATTAACATGAGTATGGATGAGATTATGCCACCTCTTTTGCATATCTCTTTTTGTGTGTGGTATGTTTCATGAGCATAGTCCATTATACTATGTCTCTAACATACATTAACACCAAAATTCTATTGCCCGACCTCAAATAGTTGTGACTTCTACATAAGTCCAATTGTGATTGCTTAACATAGCGCTAAATTTGTGACACAAAAGACATATCATTCTAGTTAGTGAGATTGTAAGTCTCCCCTCTTTCATGGTATTGTGTGGAAACTTTGCCTTTTTTTCCTTCCTTTGGAAGATGTCTTGGCTCAAGGATCCATGCTTGTGATAAGTGGGTTAAGTTTTCTCCAAAGAATGTCTTAAAATGAAAAGCAAAAGCAAAACAATACTAACTTCTAACTCATTAACAACTAACTCTTAATTTCAAGCCATTTACTTTAATGTCATTTAATTCTAGCCTTTATTCATTTGCCATTGTTCATATCATTCTAATTGTTTATGTTAATGCAATTTTCACTTTGTCCACTTGGACCATATTGTGTGATATATCTTGTTTGAATATACTTTGCTTGTTTGTGTGGTCTTTGACCATTAATGTACATAATAACAACAAAAAAACCCTAAAAAACTTTTATGTGGACTGTTGGCTTGATCTTGGACAAATGGACTTAGAACTTAGGCAACATTCCTATGCTAAAGGACTTGGTCAATGCCAACTTTCTGTGAAACCAAGTGCTTGCAATTTGAAATTCATCTGATACATCATTCAAGATCCCTCTGAGTTCATCTACAACATGATCATTGTGTAGTTGTTATTCTGAACCTGTGACTTATGGAATTCATCTGTTACATGGGCAAATTTGTAGAAGATCATGGAGTGATTAAAGCTTGGATGTGGCTATCTTTATTTGATGCCTTTGCTCTTCAAGATAATATAGTTGTGCATTTATGTGTTGCTTGATTCTAAATGTCCAAGGGGATTCTGGGTTTCTATTGACATTCTTGTCTATTGGATTGCTACCCATTTGGTCAGATCTTTTCAACTCTTAACTTTTAATTTTGTGCATAGGATTAGTCTCTTCATCTTCTCCCCATTTCTTTAATTCCAAAGTCTCTCCCTCCCTTTTCAAAATCTTCTTTGATTGAACTTATTTTGTTCTAAACTTTGACCACTTTGCAAAAAGATAGAAACTTTGGCCTTATGCCATTGCATTTTCAAACTTCTTTTCTTAAATCAAATTTGTAAATAAACTTAACTATACTTGACTTAAACTTTCAAAAAGCCAAAAAGAACTAACTCATTCAAACCATTTTTAGGCCTTTGTGCCTTTTAAACTTAATTTGTGTTAAAAGCAATGCATCCACTTTGAAATTTGTATCACGAACTACGAGGTTTTGATCCCTCATTTTTATGTTGGTACGTAGACACAAGTCCGAAGGGCTTGTCAAACATAAAAATATAATTAATGAATTCTTTTCTCATCCCTCCATTCTATTTGTTTGTAAACATCATTTTTGTACCAAATACATATGCACACAAAAAGGGCTCCCTAGGAGTACCTAGGACACTTTGGGTGCTAACACTTTCCCTCTGTGTAACCAACCCCCTTACCTGTAATCTCTGACATTTTATTAGTTTTGATTTGAAAACTTCTTACTTTTGGGTTTTGTTCGTACTTTTTCCCTTTTCCGTTGGAAACAATAAAAGCGCGGTGGTGACTCTTGTTATCTGATCTCTAGCTTATCCATAGCTTGATGATCATGAATTTACCGCTATACGGTCAACCATTGATCCACTTACATTATCATATGCCATCAATAGCGCGAGTTCGTCATCAGAATATCCTCACCTGGCTATGTTGGCTTCTTTACCCTTTCTAACCTTGTTTGACCAACAATCAGCTGTAAAATGGTCAAACTTGTTGCAATTGTAGCACTGAACCTTTCTCTTACCAAACTTCTCATTTCCCTTATGAACATTCTTATGTTTCTTCTCTTTAGAATTGGAGAGTTCTGACTTCTGAGCATCACCACCATAATTTTTCTTGCTCTCTAGCCATGCTTGCTTTTGGTTCTTCTTGACAAAAGAAGCTTTCAGAGTTTGTCTTGACTCCCTTTCAGAGTTTCTTTCAGTAAGACACAACTCTCTTGCCTCTAAACTACCATGAAACTCTTCAATTCTCATGGTGTTATTGTCTTTAGAATGTTTTATGGCTACAACTATGTAATCAAACTGGGGAGTAAGTAATCTCAGTACCTTTTTAATGATTACTTGTTCAGAAAGCGTTTCTCCGCAAGACTTCATCTCATTCGTGACCACAGTCACTCTAGAGATGTAATCAGACACCTTCTCATTGTTCTTCATGCTGAGATTCTCATATTGCTTGCGTATGGACTGCAACTTCACTAATGCGTCACCACCATAGCACCACACTAGTGTATCGAATCAACAATCTTCTTAAAAACCTTAATATTCACACACTGATGGATATAAAACAATGTATTTTGATCCTTTTTCCTCGTTTCACGTTGCACATTTCTTTGCGCTTATGTTGTATTTTTTGCAACCGACGTGTAACCATCATTGACGAGATCAATAATTCTTGAGCTCCAAACAACACATACATTTGAATCAACCACCGATTCCAATTCTTTTCGTTGAATACTGGGAGCTTTGTGTTCAAGCTACCATTTCTACCGATCATCTTCGTTCTTGCGCAAATCACTCAATTCTCACCAACACTCGTGTTTTTCAAACCCTGAGAATCAAGATTTGTTATTCTCTTCGATTTCGAACTTCAATTTAACGTGAATTTTAGGAACGAAATCAATCACACACTTACTGTACTCGTGTTTTCCTGTGAATCAAAACCCGAGCTCTGGATATCAATTGTTGGAGTTTAACACTGAACATCTATTGTTGCACGAAAATTAAAGAAGATGAAGAAGAGTTATAGAGAATTGAGAGAGAGAGAGAGATTGTGACTAACTTTCAAACTCTATTCTCAAATTCAGAAATCTATTACAAATTGGTAACTACCTTTAGATTTTATACAATAACCCAAATTCAAATTTAAATGAAATGCAAACTCAAATGACATTCAAATACACATGAAATAAAAACTCAAACTAAAACAATCTTTAATATTGAATTACATAAAATCTTGAAATGCTTAAAATAGTTAAAGCTTTCTCTTAAACGATTCAAGCTTGTTAAAATCATATGTTTTAAATGTTTTATGTTTTATTCTCAAAGTGAAGCTATATCTTGAAGAATTCTTTAAATGTAGAAAAATATTTGAAACAACTAGGGAATTTCGTGAAATGTCCTTAAGGTCTGAATTGTAATTATGTTTTATATCTATGAGAGCACCTTTTATGTGATGGATATCCAGCCTGCCTACAGTTGTCTGCTAGGTCGGCCTTGGATTCATGTTGCCGGTGTTGTTACTTCTACCCTCCACCAGAAGCTCAAGTATGAACTAGAAGGTCAGGTCGTCACTGTCTGTGGTGAAGAAGATATTTTTGTTAGCCACCTGTCTACATTTAAGTATGTAGAGATGGACGGCGAGATGCACGAGATGCTGTGTCAGGGCTTCGAAGCCATAAACATCAATGAGGTCGCGCCCGAAGCTGTCTTTTGCCCACGGGTTTAATTATGCATGAATGGGTGAAACCTATGCCTTGAATGTTTAATCACATGATTTCTGAAATGTATGCCACAGGGTTTGAGGTTTCTGAAACCATATTGTTATCCATGAAAAAAATGCTTATCGTGTTTCATTAACCCTTTTGTTGAGTTTTTGTGAGGGCTCACAGACTCTTGCAAAGATGGTTTGCATGGTTTTCCCACTTTATTTGTGGGATACCCCCTGGAGGTTCATTCCGATTACCTGTACTGACTCACCTTTCTTTGATGGCATTAGCTTGGGAGATCCCTGGGTTTCTTACTCCTTTAATTGCTGTTACTTCGGATCTTCATCCGTGTGGTAATTTTACCTCTTTTCCGCATTTTATCGCTTTCTTAGCTGGAAGACCTCGATAGGAGGCATTTGTTTTATTTTGTTTATTTACTTCTGAGCCCCCTTGTTGGCACATTTACTTTATACATGTTTGTTTTGTATGTGTTCGTATCCCTGCAGGTAGCGCGGTTCCTTCGTCAAGGACTGCCTTTTTGCCCTTGAGCATCCCAAACCCTAAAACCCAAAGTAACACGTTAACTCCTTCTACTACAGGCGAGTAAGTCTCCAAAGGTCGAGCATCCGGTAGATTGTGTAGTAACGTCGTTCGTCCAAAACCCACTCCATAACCCCGTAGTTAGCCGAACTACGGCTTGCTCTGATTCTCATTCCAAATGAGATACGTAGGCATAAGACGCGATGTCTTAGCGAGCACACATCCCCCTAACCCATAGGTCAGCCGAGCAACGAAGACTCTGATTCTCATATTCAGATGAGGTACGTATGCAGTGGATGCGACATCCGCGCGAGTCATTCTCATTTAATCCTTTTTTTTGGTAAACAGCACAAGATAAGCTCACACCCTTTAGACAAGAACTACAAAAGTGGATCCCGTAGAGTACTACGGATGCGTAGGGGTGCTAATACCTTCCCTTCGCATAACCGACTCCCGAACCCAAGATTTGGTTGCGAGACCCCGTCTTGTCCTTTCCTTTTTCAGGTTTACTTCGAGCATTTTCCTTTCCCTCCTTTGGGATGAATAACGCACGGTGGCGACTCTTCTGTCATTTTCTTTCGCCGGTTGTTTTTTCGCACACTGTATTTTTCAGGTTGCAACAGCTGGCGACTCCACTAGGGACACTAAGAAGTTGACCTCTTGCTGGTCCATCTTCCTTAAGCGAGTCCCTCCTAGCTTGTGCGATTTCTTGTTTATTGGGTGTTCATGCTTTTGTACCTTTATTTGCTTACCTGCTTGCATGCATCTGTTATATCTGTTGGATCTGTTTGTTTGTTTGTTGTGATGGGGTGTTCTATGAGAGATAAGCCCATTACCCAGGCTTGAGTGTACACACAGGTTTTAGAGTGGATAA
Source organism: Lathyrus oleraceus (assembly GCF_024323335.1). NCBI lineage: Eukaryota > Viridiplantae > Streptophyta > Magnoliopsida > Fabales > Fabaceae > Lathyrus > Lathyrus oleraceus. Next base: position 457,863,025 of record NC_066584.1, on the reverse strand, counting down.
TCATGAGGCTTGCGTGGCGTGTTGCTACGTTAAGTCGTTCGTGAAGAACCACACCCAGACGAGGTTTCTTTTGGATATATTATGTCTTACGGGTGTTCCGTAACGGCAGGATGTTCCTCTAGAAATCGTCGACTCTGGTGACCATTTCCCGAGAACTCAGTCGAGGCCTCTCCTCCGAGACGTGATTATGTTAGCTCTGGTGGGCGCATTCTCGCTGCTCAATCCGAGGATCCCGAGACTGGGAACTTGCTATTAGGATGTCCTGTTGAGGGGAGTCAATGGAGGTATTTTGTCCCGTAATAATACCAAACCTTCAGTGGTAAACGTATTATTCGCGACTGAAGGGCTGAAGCTAACGAACTTCTGTTCTTAGAACCTACCAGTGAGGGGCGGGCTAAATTCAGGAAACCTTAACCTCCAACCAACCCGGTTTTCTGGAGCAGAGTTTTGGTCTTGTATTATATTCCTCAGTGAATTTCTCTCCAGGCAGTGCAACCTGACAGATGTTCAAGCGGATCCATCAATTCTGATTGACATGCCTTTGCATTGCATAACATCATCTGCATATTTGCATCCAACATCTCATGCTTATTCATTTGCAGGGTATTCCCTTTCAAAACGGGGGTGCCTTAAAACTGAACAAGCAGTGCATTGCATACCATGCATATTAACCCTTGTCTGTTTTGCAAGTGTCACCGCAGTGTCTAATGTTTGTTCCCTGTATCAGGCAGTTATTGGTCCCAAGCGAGTCGACAGGTACCCGACAAAGGAAAATCGTCCACAGCTAGCGATGGACCAAGTACAGAAAGAGCTGGCTGATATGCATGAAAGGATGGATCAGTTCATGACATTGATGACTGGTATGGCAGAAGGCCAGGAAAAGCTGAGGGAATTGGTTGAGCAACCGAGACCCGATCCGGAGGTGGAGATACCAAATGCTGAGGGAAACCCTGGTAACCCTGGGAACGTTGATAACCCTGTGAACACTGGTAACGCGGGTAACGCAAATGCTGATGGAAACCCGGGTAATGTTGGCAACACAAGGAATGTTGGAAATGGTATTGGCGGAAGGTACAATGTGAATCAAGGAATTCAGATTAACGGGCGCCCTGTTACTGAAGATTATCAGTATGATCAATTTTCTTTGCACGACGAGGCCCTCGAGACCACTCGCCGTATGGATGAGCTTGCTGAGAAGCTCAAATCTTTGGAGTCTCAAAATTCCTTAGGCTTTGATGTCACAAATCTTGGTCTGGTTCAGGGAGTAAGGATTCCTCACAAGTTCAAACCCCCTACTTTTGAGAAATACAACGGGGCTTCTTGCCCACGCACTCATCTCCAATCTTATCTGGGAAGGTTGGGAGCTCACACGGAAGATGAAAAGTTGTGGATGAAGTCTAACTGGAGCTTCTCGTGAATGGTATTCTCATTTGTCTCGTACTACCATCAAGAGCTGGAAAGACTTGGCAGAGGCTTTTGTCAAGCAATATCAATACAACTTGGACATGGCTCCAAATCGGACCTTCTTGCAAGGTATGTCTCATATTGCCAAGGAAACCTTTAGAGAGTATGCTCAGCGTTGGAGACAGATTGCTGCGTCCGTCCAACCCCCTATGTCTGAAAGGGAGATGGCGGACATGTTCATGAACACTCTTCAAGGCAATTATATTGAGAGATTGGTTGCTTGCCCGTCAATCAGCTTTGTAGAGATAGTAATTGCTGGAGAAAGAATCGAGAGTCTGTTGAAGATGGGCCGAATTCAAGACAATAGTGCTTCCAACTCATCAGGTCCCAAGAGACCGTTTGCTGGTAACGGTCAGTGAAGAAAAGAAGGCGAGGCAAGCGTTGTGTATGCCGGCAGAGGCAGGGGTAGAGGACGCCCTAATTATTATCAAGATCAAGTGGCCGCAGTCACTATTCCAACACTTATTCCTCAACCGCAATATCATCCGCAACAACAACCCAGGTACAACAATCAACAACAAAGAGGTAATCCGGGTCAACAGAGACATTATCAACAACGTCCAAGGCAGACGGACCGGGTCATCGAGCCAATCCCAATGCCTTATTCAGTATTACTTCCCAAGCTGATTGACATGAATCTGGTTACGTTGAGAACTCTGGCCCCACCAATCGATCCCAATAATTTGCCTAGAGGTTATAATGTCAACGCCAGATGTGCTTTTCACTCCAACGCATCTGGCCATACTACAGATAATTGCAAGGCTCTCCAGTTAAAGGTACAAGATTTGAGAGATGCTCAGGCTATCAATTTTGCTCCGGTGCCTAATGTTATCCAGAACCTGATGCCGGCTCACGGCGGGCAGAGGATTAATGTTGTTGATAGTGGGGAAACTTTGAATTTGGTTTCTATTGTGACTAAGGTGAAGACTTCGCTATCGGTGGTTAAAGACCGACATCTGAAAGGATAGATTTTCCCAGGCTGTGGGGAAGAATGCAGAAATTGTCAAGCTGCCGAAAACGGATGTGACAGTTTGAGAAGGGGTATTCAGCAACTGATAGATGAAGGTTGTCTTCAGTTCGATCAGGCCCGTCCAGTGAAGAATGATGTATCGACGGTGACGTTTTATTTCACTCCTGAAGAAATATATGTTCCCGAGAGACTCGCTCCGACAACAATATATTTCCCAGAAAGTACAGAGCCAGCAACGGTGAACATCGAAAGTTCAGCACCAGTTGCAATTTACTCTGGCATCCCTCAAGCAACTTTGGTTGGTCCGATCACCATCACAATACCAGGACCCGTTCCGTATGAGAAAGACAATGCTATCCTGTGGCACTATGGGGCTGATATCTACTGCTAGGGGCTGATATCTCCATTCTCTCACTATTGCTGTGCTCTGAGGCGCACAGAGCAGCCTTGTTGAAAGTACTAAATATGGCTTATGTTCCACCGGAGATAACTGTTAACCAGTTGGAGTCGGTAGTTTCCAATGTAAACGCTAGCCGGGGGCTAGGTTTCATCGATAATGACCTGACGTCTGAGGGCAGGAATCACAACAAAGCCTTGCATACCACAATGGAGTGCAAAGGGGTGATGCTTTCCCATGTTTTGGTTGATACAGGCTCTTCTCTGAATGTTCTTCCAAAGAAAGCCTTAATGAAGTTGGATTGCGATGACACCATCCTGAGGCCAAGTAACTTAGTTGTGAGGGCTTTTGATGGCTCTAAGAGAGCTGTCTTTGGCGAAGTTGAGTTGCCAGTTAAGATTGGACCACAGGTGTTCAAGAGCACCTTTTATGTGATGGATATCCATCCTGCCTACAATTGTCTGCTAGGTCGGCCTTGGATTCATGTTGCCGGTGTTGTTACTTCTACCCTCCACCAGAAGCTCAAGTATGAACTAGAAGGTCAGGTCGTCACTGTCTGTGGTGAAGAAGATATTTTTGTTAGCCACCTGTCTACATTTAAGTATGTAGAGATGGACGGCGAGATGCACGAGATGCTGTGTCAGGGCTTCGAAGCCATAAACATCAATGAGGTCGCGCCCGAAGCTGTCTTTTGCCCACGGGTTTAATTATGCATGAATGGGTGAAACCTATGCCTTGAATGTTTAATCACATGATTTCTGAAATGTATGCCACAGGGTTTGAGGTTTCTGAAACCATACTGTTATCCATGAAAAAAATGCTTATCGTGTTTCATTAACCCTTTTGTTGAGTTTTTGTGAGGGCTCACAGACTCTTGCAAAGATGGTTTGCGTGGTTTTCCCACTTTATTTGTGGGATACCCCCTGGAGGTTCATTCCGATTACCTGTACTGACTCACCTTTCTTTGATGGCATTAGCTTGGGAGATCCCTGGGTTTCTTACTCCTTTAATTGCTGTTACTTCGGATCTTCATCCGTGTGGTAATTTTACCTCTTTTCCGCATTTTATCGCTTTCTTAGCTGGAAGACCTCGATAGGAGGCATTTGTTTTATTTTGTTTATTTACTTCTGAGCCCCCTTGTTGGCACATTTACTTTATACATGTTTGTTTTGTATGTGTTCGTATCCCTGCAGGTAGCGCGGTTCCTTCGTCAAGGACTGCCTTTTTGCCCTTGAGCATCCCAAACCCTAAAACCCAAAGTAACACGTTAACTCCTTCTACTACAGGCGAGTAAGTCTCCAAAGGTCGAGCATCCGGTAGATTGTGTAGTAACGTCGTTCGTCCAAAACCCACTCCATAACCCCGTAGTTAGCCGAACTACGGCTTGCTCTGATTCTCATTCCAAATGAGATACGTAGGCATAAGACGCGATGTCTTAGCGAGCACACATCCCCCTAACCCATAGGTCAGCCGGGCAACGAAGACTCTGATTCTCATATTCAGATGAGGTACGTATGCAGTGGATGCGACATCCGCGCGAGTCATTCTCATTTAATCCTTTTTTTTGGTAAACAGCACAAGATAAGCTCACACCCTTTAAACAAGAACTACAAAAGTGGATCCCGTAGAGTACTACGGATGCGTAGGGGTGCTAATACCTTCCCTTCGCATAACCGACTCCCGAACCCAAGATTTGGTTGCGAGACCCCGTCTTGTCCTTTCCTTTTTCAGGTTTACTTCGAGCATTTTCCTTTCCCTCCTTTGGGATGAATAACGCACGGTGGCGATTCTTCTGTCATTTTCTTTCGCCGGTTGTTTTTTCGTACACTGTATTTTTCAGGTTGCAACAGCTGGCGACTCCACTAGGGACACTAAGAAGTTGACCTCTTGCTGGTCCATCTTCCTTAAGCGAGTCCCTCCTAGCTTGTGCGATTTCTTGTTTATTGGGTGTTCATGCTTTTGTACCTTTATTTGCTTACCTGCTTGCATGCATCTGTTATATCTGTTGGATCTGTTTGTTTGTTTGTTGTGATGGGGTGTTCTATGAGAGATAAGCCCATTACCCAGGCTTGAGTGTACACACAGGTTTTAGAGTGGATAATCATGAGGCTTGCGTGGCGTGTTGCTACGTTAAGTCGTTCGTGAAGAACCACACCCAGACGAGGTTTCTTTTGGATATATTATGTCTTACGGGTGTTCCGTAACGGCAGGATGTTCCTCTAGAAATCGTCGACTCTGGTGACCATTTCCCGAGAACTCAGTCGAGGCCTCTCCTCCGAGACGTGATTATGTTAGCTCTGGTGGGCGCATTCTCGCTGCTCAATCCGAGGATCCCGAGACTGGGAACTTGCTATTAGGATGTCCTGTTGAGGGGAGTCAATGGAGGTATTTTGTCCCGTAATAATACCAAACCTTCAGTGGTAAACGTATTATTCGCGACTGAAGGGCTGAAGCTAACGAACTTCTGTTCTTAGAACCTACCAGTGAGGGGCAGGCTAAATTCAGGAAACCTTAACCTCTAACCAACCCGGTTTTCTGGAGCAGAGTTTTGGTCTTGTATTATATTCCTCAGTGAATTTCTCTCCAGGCAATGCAACCTGACAGATGTTCAAGCGGATCCATCAATTCTGATTGACATGCCTTTGCATTGCATAACATCATCTGCATATTTGCATCCAACATCTCATGCTTATTCATTTGCAGGGTATTCCCTTTCAAAACGGGGGTGCCTTAAAACTGAACAAGCAGTGCATCGCATACCATGCATATTAACCCTTGTCTGTTTTGCAAGTGTCACCGCAGTGTCTAATGTTTGTTCCCTGTATCAGGCAGTTATTGGTCCCAAGCGAGTCGACAGGTACCCGACAAAGGAAAATCGTCCACAGCTAGCGATGGACCAAGTACAGAAAGAGCTGGCTGATATGCATGAAAGGATGGATCAGTTCATGACATTGATGACTGGTATGGCAGAAGGCCAGGAAAAGCTGAGGGAATTGGTTGAGCAACCGAGACCCGATCCGGAGGTGGAGATACCAAATGCTGAGGGAAACCCTGGTAACCCTGGGAACGTTGATAACCCTGTGAACACTGGTAACGCGGGTAACGCAAATGCTGATGGAAACCCGGGTAATGTTGGCAACACAGGGAATGTTGGAAATGGTATTGGCGGAAGGTACAATGTGAATCAAGGAATTCGGATTAACGGGCGCCCTGTTACTGAAGATTATCAGTATGATCAATTTTCTTTGCACGACGAGGCCCTCGAGACCACTCGCCGTATGGATGAGCTTGCTGAGAAGCTCAAATCTTTGGAGTCTCAAAATTCCTTAGGCTTTGATGTCACAAATCTTGGTCTGGTTCAGGGAGTAAGGATTCCTCACAAGTTCAAACCCCCTACTTTTGAGAAATACAACGGGGCTTCTTGCCCACGCACTCATCTCCAATCTTATCTGGGAAGGTTGGGAGCTCACACGGAAGATGAAAAGTTGTGGATGAAGTCTAACTGGAGCTTCTCGTGAATGGTATTCTCATTTGTCTCGTACTACCATCAAGAGCTGGAAAGACTTGGCAGAGGCTTTTGTCAAGCAATATCAATACAACTTGGACATGGCTCCAAATCGGACCTTCTTGCAAGGTATGTCTCATATTGCCAAGGAAACCTTTAGAGAGTATGCTCAGCGTTGGAGACAGATTGCTGCGTCCGTCCAACCCCCTATGTCAGAAAGGGAGATGGCGGACATGTTCATGAACACTCTTCAAGGCAATTATATTGAGAGATTGGTTGCTTGCCCGTCAATCAGCTTTGTAGAGATAGTAATTGCTGGAGAAAGAATCGAGAGTCTGTTGAAGATGGGCCGAATTCAAGACAATAGTGCTTCCAACTCATCAGGTCCCAAGAGACCATTTGCTGGTAACGGTCAGTGAAGAAAAGAAGGCGAGGCAAGCGTTGTGTATGCCGGCAGAGGCAGGGGTAGAGGACGCCCTAATTATTATCAAGATCAAGTGGCCGCAGTCACTATTCCAACACTTGTTCCTCAACCGCAATATCATCCGCAACAACAACCCAGGTACAACAATCAACAACAAAGAGGTAATCCGGGTCAACAGAGACATTATCAACAACGTCCAAGGCAGACGGACCGGGTCATCGAGCCAATCCCAATGCCTTATTCAGTATTACTTCCCAAGCTGATTGACATGAATCTGGTTACGTTGAGAACTCTGGCCCCACCAATCGATCCCAATAATTTGCCTAGAGGTTATAATGTCAACGCCAGATGTTCTTTTCACTCCAACGCATCTGGCCATACTACAGATAATTGCAAGGCTCTCCAGTTAAAGGTACAAGATTTGAGAGATGCTCAGGCTATCAATTTTGCTCCGGTGCCTAATGTTATCCAGAACCTGATGCCGGCTCACGGCGGGCAGAGGATTAATGTTGTTGATAGTGGGGAAACTTTGAATTTGGTTTCTATTGTGACTAAGGTGAAGACTTCGCTATCGGTGGTTAAAGACCGACTTCTGAAAGGACAGATTTTCCCAGGCTGTGGGGAAGAATGCAGAAATTGTCAAGCTGCCGAAAACGGATGTGACAGTTTGAGAAGGGGTATTCAGCAACTGATAGATGAAGGTTGTCTTCAGTTCGATCAGGCCCGTCCAGTGAAGAATGATGTATCGACGGTGACGTTTTATTTCACTCCTGAAGAAATATATGTTCCCGAGAGACTCGCTCCGACAACAATATATTTCCCAGAAAGTACAGAGCCAGCAGCGGTGAACATCGAAAGTTCAGCACCAGTTGCAATTTACTCTGGCATCCCTCAAGCAACTTTGGTTGGTCCGATCACCATCACAATACCAGGACCCGTTCCGTATGAGAAAGACAATGCTATCCTGTGGCACTATGGGGCTGATATCTACTGCTAGGGGCTGATATCTCCATTCTCTCACTATTGCTGTGCTCTGAGGCGCACAGAGCAGCCTTGTTGAAAGTACTAAATATGGCTTATGTTCCACCGGAGATAACTGTTAACCAGTTGGAGTCGGTAGTTTCCAATGTAAACGCTAGCCGGGGGCTAGGTTTCATCGATAATGACCTGACGTCTGAGGGCAGGAATCACAACAAAGCCTTGCATACCACAATGGAGTGCAAAGGGGTGATGCTTTCCCATGTTTTGGTTGATACAGGCTCTTCTCTGAATGTTCTTCTAAAGAAAGCCTTAATGAAGTTGGATTGCGATGACACCATCCTGAGGCCAAGTAACTTAGTTGTGAGGGCTTTTGATGGCTCTAAGAGAGTTGTCTTTGGCGAAGTTGAGTTGCCAGTTAAGATTGGACCACAGGTGTTCAAGAGCACCTTTTATGTGATGGATATCCATCCTGCCTACAATTGTCTGCTAGGTCGGCCTTGGATTCATGTTGCCGGTGTTGTTACTTCTACCCTCCACCAGAAGCTCAAGTATGAACTAGAAGGTCAGGTCGTCACTGTCTGTGGTGAAGAAGATATTTTTGTTAGCCACCTGTCTACATTTAAGTATGTAGAGATGGACGGTGAGATGCACGAGATGCTGTGTCAGGGCTTCGAAGCCATAAACATCAATGAGGTCGCGCCCGAAGCTGTCTTTTCACCTGAGTTTGAGAAGGTCGGAACTTCTATCTCTTCATACAAGCAAGCTATCGAAGTGGTTAAAGCTGGTAATGCCCAAGGTTGGGGCAAATTTGTGGAGCCAGTCATCAAAGAAGACAAGTTTGGATTGGGGTATGCTCCGGGATCTCAGAAGAATGAAACTGGTACTCTCTCCAGCGGGGGTTTGGTTTCTCCCCACATCGTCAATGTTGTAGATGAAGACAAGGCTGACAGCGACTGTGACTTAGATAGCTGGATTCGCCCGTGTGTCCCAGGAGAAAAGCTCGACAATTGGTCGTCTGAAAAAACCGTCCGGGTTACTCTACTGAAAGAGTGATTTTTATTGTTTTCCTTTATTACATGCATAATAAAGTCTTACACTTTGCCCAAGGTGTAACGGCTCATTTGTAGGGCCATCCATTTAGTTAAATTTCGCAATTATTTTTATCATCAATAAAGGACGGCTTTTGCAAACAATTTTGTGTTCTCTTTCTTTCAGGTTTTTTTTACTTTTACAAAAAAAATGGCAATGTTTCTTTTTTCGTTTTTTCTTTCTTTCCAAAAAAAAATCTCTCATTCTAAGGTAAAGCATGATCCTCCATCATGCAGAGCGGACCACCCGGATCTCACTACTAACGACACTGCTATGGCCAAGTATGACTTCGACAATCCTATCTATTAAGCCGAAGAAGGGGTTGAGGAAGATTGTGAATTGCCTGAAGGGTTAGCCAGATTGTTGAAACAGGAGGACCGAGCTATTACACCTTATCAGGAGGTGATTGAGACCGTCAACATCAGTACCGCAGACGACAAGAAAGAGATCAAGATCGGGGCAAGTCTACAGACCGAGAGGAAAGACCGTTGATCATGTACTTGACTGTGTTAGAAAGGTCAATGGGTTGTGTGCTCGGTCAGCATGACGAGTCAGGTCGAAAAGAGCATGCAATATACTACCTTAGTAAAAGTTTACCGACTGTGAACAAAGATACTCATTGCTCGAGAAAACTTGCCGCGCTTTGGCATGGGCTGCTCGCCTACTAAGACAGTATATGTTGACTCACACGACTCTATTGATATCAAAAATGAATCCAGTCAAGTATATTTTTGAAAAGCCAGCACTTACCGGAAAGGTTACTAGGTGACAAATGATACTGACAAAGTATGACATCCAATACACTTCACAAAAAGCCATCAAGGGAAGTGTCTTGTCAGACTATCTTACAGAGCAACCGATTGATGATTACCAACCTATGAGGTTTGACTTTCCTGATTAGGACATCATGTTTCTCAAATCGAAAGATTGAGAGGAACCACTCCCGGAGGAGGGGCGTGACCCTGAATCCAAATGGGTTATGATGTTTGATGGGGCGGTCCACGTCAATGGTCGCGGAGTTGGTGTAGTGTTGATCACACCGGAAGGGGGTTCATATGCCATTTGGTGCCAGAATAACTTTTCCCCACACCAATAATGAAGCCGAATACGAAGCTTGTATCCTAAGACTTGAGGAAGCCGTCAATATACAGATTAAAACCCTAGATGTATACGGGGATTCAGCTTTGGTCATCAATCAAACCAACGGGAAATGGTGCTATGCTGGAACTACGTACCCAGAATTAACGTATCTCGATCAGAGACGAATGAAGAAAGCATTTGGTCAGAAAGTGCGCCCTTGGGGGTATCAAGTCGGTGAATTGGTACTCAAAAGATTTCTTCCTCCCAACACAGATCACAGGGGCAAATGGACACCGAACTATGAGGGTCCGTACGTGGTTAAAAGGATTTTCTATGGCGGAGCTTTGATGCTAACAACCATGGATGGCGAAGGATTCCCGTCCCCTATTAACTCAGACGCAGTTAAAAAAAAGTACTTCGCATAAAATAGACCCGCTGGACGATAAAAAGAATAGTCCAGGCAAAAAAAGGGCATCCCGACGAACCAAAAAAAAAAGAATAAAGAGGTTCGGGCAAAAATTAGGGATATAAAAAAAGAGTACACCCGGTGATTCAAAAACCCAAAAGGGCGGCTCAGGCAAAAATGGGTATCCCGGTGGATTGAAAACCCGAAAAGGGGGCGATCCAGGCAAAAGTTAGGGAATAAGCGAATGACTGTGATTTGAGTTCATCAGTGTTATATCACCGTTTCATTCAATCCGGAAATCTTCGAAGGTTAAAGATCGACTAATCATCCACTTCAGAAAGCAAGATGAGCAGAGCGTCTTGAGGACATACGAGCCATAGCAGAGTCGAAACTCGGTGGGACCCCGTATCCCCATTGCCATTAGGATAGTTCTCTTTTTATAGCGATCACCTATTTTCAGGGATCAGCTTCCTGATACCCTCGCCTATTCCTGGCACAAGTTTTCTCCCCAGTAAGAGTCGAATAATTCAGTTAAAGAGCCTCTTTATTTTTCATTTATCAGTTTGTTTGCAAAAATGTCCGAATTTTTGATAAAACATATTGCATATGAACATAATGGTGGCTTTTGCAGATGATTTGCACAGGAAAACATTTAAAATTGCTTTGAATGTGCTTAATCCCGGACGGTGAATTCAAACCGAGTAATTCCCCCGAGGCATACGTGTATTTTTGGTTGCAGGTCACAGGAACCGGATGCCAAGTCATGAATCCTCATCCCCAAGCGGTTGACAAAGTCTCTCCTCAGTAGAGCATGTTCCCCAACAGAGTTGACAGTATCTAGACTATATATCCCCAACGGAGTTGACAGTGCCAAACTGTATCTTCCTAGCAACAGCGGAGTGGTTGCATAACCAACAGATGAGAGGGTGGTGTTCCCAGTGTTCATCTTATTCCCCAGCAGATTATTTTTAACAGATTTGTTAATCCCCAGCTTGAGGGCGATTAGCAAGTTCATATCCCCAGCAAAGGTCGTTTCCTACGACATTTCCCCAGGAAGTGTTTTCCCCATAGACTCTCCTCACAGAGCTTCGCCGAACAAAGTTTCTATAGTTGATACTCCCCCCGCAAAGTCAACTTTTCAAGCAGCCAATTTATTTTTGGTGGCTCATTGGTCCCGGCAGACGGATCATTCCCCACAGAGCATTCAAGGATTGATACAGCGATCTATTCCCTACCGGAGTTTGCTTCCCCGAGCAGATTTCTTTTTACACCATGCATAACATTTGCATTTGCATGCATATCATATCAAGCATACACATAAGCTGATAAACAGGTTCTTCCAAGCAGACTGAAGAATTACTTTACAACCAAGGTCATGAGATCCAGCCAGAGGATCAAGCGTGAGCGATCCATCCTGAGGGTCATTTTGAAGATTCAGCCTGAGAATCGTTTTCCAGTGATCCAACCTGATGGTCATTTCGAAGATTCAGCCTGAGAATCGTTTTCCAGTGATCCAGCCTGAGGGTCATTTCGCAGATTCAGCCTGAGAATCGTTTTCCAGTGATCCGGCCTGAGGGTCATTTCGAAGATTCAGCCTGAGAATCGTTTTCCAGTGATCCGGCCTGAGGGTCATTTCGAAGATTCAGCCTAAGAATCGTGTTCCAGTAAGCCAGCCTAAGGCTCAATTTGAAGATTCCCCAGTGAAGTCGCCTACAAGCTTTATTTCCCCAGCAAGCCCAAGTCTAATTGAGGAGTCGTTACAACATGTTCTAGCCCGAAGAATATGTACGAAGCCCAAAAGTGGAATATTCTCGAAGCTGCATATCTAATATGAAGGTTGGGTGTAGATTTCAAAAGAGGGTCAACCAGCGCATGCCTCAGATGCGGGATCCTAGTGATGGGAATTTATCATCAAAACAATCCAGATCTAGCCAGAAGATCGAAGTAGATTCAGCCAGAGAATCGAAACAAAGAAGATCTAGCCAGAAGATCGAAAATCGCAACAATTCAGATCTAGCCAGAAGATCGAAGTAGATTCAGCCAGAGAATCAAAGGAAATAGATTCAGCCAGAGAATCAAAACGAAGGAGATCTAGCCAGAAGATCAAAATCGTATCCAGCCCGAGGATCAAAATTAATATCCAACCAGAGGACTAAATTGAGTATAGGTTCAGCCAGAGGATCGAAACTCCAGATTAAGCCAGAAGACTGATTCAGATCTAGCCAGAGGATTAGAAGAAAAATAAACAACGCGGTGTATTTCCGCGTTTTTGTGGTGTTCTCGGAGCGCAAATTTTCGGTCTGTCTTTGGTATTCGATCACAGCTCACCCCGTTTGTGTAATAAGATGTTCGCTTTAATCCTACTCGGGTTAGCTGATGATTGAATAGGGGCAGCTGTAACACCCCAAAATTTGCCTTCCTCATTCATGCATTCATTTAGCATTTCATATTGCATTTCATCATGTCAATCAGAATTAGATCCAAAAAAAAAACGAAAAAAAAAACGAAAAAAATAAATAAATAAATAAATAAATAAAATAATAATAAAAAATATATATATAATAGAAAAACATGGACTTGGACCTCTCTCATTTGAGCCCACAAAGCCATGAAAATCAGGTTATAAAAGAGGGAGATCAGACAGAAAAAGGAAGAGAAGCAAAATACTCTGAGGTTTCCTTGAAACAAAACCCTTGACAAAACCTGGAGAGAAACCTGACAGAGAACTCAGAGCAACCCCCAGGCAGCTCTGAAAAGTTCAATCTGACTCACAGACTTTCAACTCAAGCAAACCCTAACATTGCCTTGCAAACCCAGTCGTGCCATTTGATTTCAACTGGTCTCTCCCATCAGGTTTGCCTCATTCCCATAATTTTATGCTCTTAATTTGGATCATCTGAATGTATGAGGTATGATGGATGAATTTCTTTATGTTTTTGCCCACGGGTTTAATTATGCATGAATGGGTGAAACCTATACCTTGAATGTTTAATCACATGATTTCTGAAATGTATGCCACAAGGTTTGAGGTTTCTGAAACCATACTGTTATCCATGAAAAAAATGCTTATCGTGTTTCACTAACCCTTTTGTTGAGTTTTTGTGAGGGCTCACAGACTCTTGCAGAGATGGTTTGCGTGGTTTTCCCACTTTATTTGTGGGATACCCCCTGGAGGTTCATTCTGATTACCTGTACTGACTCACCTTTCTTTGATGGCATTAGCTTGGGAGATCCCTGGGTTTCTTACTCCTTTAATTGTTGTTACTTCGGATCTTCATCTGTGTGGTACTTTTACCTCTTTTCCGCATTTTATCGCTTTCTTAGCTGGAAGACCTCGATAGGAGGCATTTGTTTTCTTTTGTTTATTTACTTCTGAGCCCCTTGTTGGCACATTTACTTTATACATGTTTGTTTTGTATGTGTTCGTATCCCTGCAGGTAGCGCGGTTCCTTCGTCAAGGACTGCCTTTTTGCCCTTGAGCATCCCAAACCCTAAAACCCAAAGTAACACGTTAACTCCTTCTACTACAGGCGAGTAAGTCTCCAAAGGTCGAGCATCCGGTAGATTGCGTAGTAACGTCGTTCGTCCAAAACCCACTCCATAACCCCGTAGTTAGCCGAACTACGGTTTGCTCTGATTCTCATTCCAGATGAGATACGTAGGCATAAGATGCGATGTCTTAGCGAGCACACATCCCCCCAACCCATAGGTCAGCCGAGCTACGAAGACTCTGATTCTCATATTCAGATGAGGTACGTATGCAGTGGATGCGACATCCGCGCGAGTCATTTTTAGTTAACCCTTTTTTTTTTGTAAACAGCACAAGATAAGCTCACACCCTTTAGACAAGAACTACAAAAGTGGATCCCGTAGAGTACTACGGATGCGTAGGGGTGCTAATACCTTCCCTTCGCATAACCGACTCCCGAACCCAAGATTTGGTTGCGAGACCCCGTCTTGTCCTTTCCTTTTTCAGGTTTACTTCGAGCGTTTTCCTTTCCCTCCTTTGGGATGAATAACGCACGGTGGCGACTCTTCTGTCATTTTCTTTCGCCGATTGTTTTTTCGCACACTGTATTTTTCAGGTTGCGACAAGTATCTCGATTCGCAATCTGTGAACTTCTTACTCAGGTAGTAGATGGCATGCTCTTTCCTACCTGTCTCGTCGTGTTGACCGAGAATACAACCCATGGAATTATCAAGTACTGTCAAGTACATAATCAGCGGTCTCCCTGGGACTGAAGGTATGAGGATAGGAGGATTTTGTAAATACTCTTTTATCTTCTCGAAAGCTCTTTGGCAATCATCAGTCCACCTGATAGCCTGATCTTTTCTCAACAACTTGAAAATTGGCTCGCTCGTGGCTGTTAGGTGAGAGATGAACCTTGCAACGTAATTCAACCTCCCTAAGAAACCACGAACTTGTTTCTCTGTTCTGGGCTCAGGCATTTCTTGTATCACTTTCACTTTATCAGGATCCACCTCAATCCCTTTTTCGCTAACAATAAAACCCAGCAGTTTTCCAGATCTCATCCCGAAAGTACACTTGTTCGGATTAAGCCTCAGCTTGAATTTCCTCAAACGCTCAAACAGTTTCTGCAAATTCACCAAATGTTCTTCTTCCATTTGAGATTTGGCAATCATATCATCAACATAAACCTCGATTTCATGATGAATCATATCATGGAAAAGAGTTACCATAGCTCGTTGATATGTTGCCCCAGCATTTTTCAGACCAAACGACATCACCTTGTAGAAGAAGGTGCTCCATGGGGTTATGAAAGTTGTCTTCTTCATGTCTTCTGGTGCCATCTTGATTTGATTATAGCCAGAGAAGCCATCTATGAAGGAAAATACCGAGAACTGAGCCATGTTATCCACCAAAACATCGATGTGAGGTAATGGGAAATCATCTTTAGGACTAGCTCTGTTCATATCCCGGTAGTCAACGCACATCTGTAACACCCTTCTAAATACCCCAAATTAATATAATTAAAATAACAATATATTCATCAGAGTAATTATGCCCCGAAGGGTGTCACACAATCATTTCACAACAATCATCAGAATACCCTGTCATGCTCATTTATTTAATCAAAATAAGGTTCTTTTGCATAATTCGCAGCGGAGTAAAATTCAACATCAATGTAAAACATGTAACACAATACATGTAAATCATTCAGCAACCAATATCAAATTAATTAAAAACATTCCCTCCCGATGTTACATCTATCAGAGCATGACCCATAAGAAACTACTCTAAACTCCAAGCATTAGCTTCTATTCAACTCATTTCTCGTCACCTGAAAAATAGGTGTAAGGGTGAGTTCCTCAATCAATATAATAAGCATTATAGAACAATATGTAATGCCAAGTAATTAACACATTAATTCACCCTAATCAGGCTACGCGTTCAGCAACAATTCAACCTCATACTCAACAGGAGATTCTCAACCATAATCAACATCAACAACACGACACACAACAACACAACACATAACACACATATGATACTGGAATACATCCATTCATATCATATGCCATACATTCATTATGCAATGAGACTCTATGCATGCGGTACCGACTATTTGTGAACATATAGTTCAACCTCACCGTCCAAATCCAGGCACGGCTACCAAGCTCACTAGTCCCACTCATTTGAGACATAGTGACTCACTCACTAATTCCTCACCATGGGAATTAGCTACCACCCCAAATGGGCCATGAAATGCACGCTAATCACCTAGCATGCAAACATCAACAACAACAATCAAATGATCTACTCACTAATTCCTCACCATGGGAATTAGCTACCACCCCAAATGGGCCACAACATGCTTGCTAATCACCTAGCAATGCAACATCAACAATAATCAGGAATAGACACATGCTCACACTCTAAGCCATAATACAGTCTATTCACAAATGTATACATTCACATCATCATGTATACCATCACACATTATCAACATAATTAATCACAAAAGCATATCATATCATGCCACATAATCGAACACAGTATTAGCACACTCTACTAATACCTATACCACTCAAAACAACGGGAAATGATCCCTATCACATCATATCTCAGCTAAGTCGCATCACTCGGCCTAAACCACCAAAAACTGCACAACAACAGTGCAGGAAAATCCCAACTCTGCCCATACGCGTATTGCCTCTACCATACGCGTATTGCCCACGCCTGGCCAAACCCATACGCGTAATACCCACTCTCATACGCGTATTGCGCATTTCCTCGCCCAACTCATACGCGTACCACATGTCTCATACGCGTATGCTACGCGTAACAACTTCCCATTACGCGTACCAACAGAGACCAATGCACGTTCGAAAATGTCATCTTTTCCACCCATACGCGTAAGGCTTCCCCCCATACGCGTACCAACATCTCATACGCGTATTGCCTAGTGCCATACGCGTATGACCAGAGACCAGAATTCTCAGATCTGCTATGGTTTTCTCTGTTACGAAACCTATCCGATCCAACCTTCCACAGTCCAATTTACACAAAATAATCGTCCATATCATCTACACGAATCATATCCTATTCGATTTCATAAATTGCTAACCTCTCTACCTCTAATTCCTACGAATTTCGTCAATTATAATCCAGATTTCGTGCATCTCAAAAGTTCACAAATTCAACATATATCATCCAAATCAGAGGTAAAACAAATGGTCTATTACTACCCAGTACATATCATCCCATAATACCCGTTAATCGATGATAAACCCCCCTTACCTGAGTTAATCCGGCAGCTTCCGAGCTCTAAGCTTCTCCTTCCTTCAACCTTCGCTCTCTGGCTTTTTGCCTCTTTTCCCTTTTCACGTGAAAACCTTTTTCCAAAAATTGGGACTTTTTATTATTCCAGCTTATATACTCCAGTAATATTATTCCACTAAATGATTATCCCAATAATTATTATTCCGAAATAATAATAATAATAATAATAATAATCCAAATATTCTAATTAAATTAATAAACATATTATTAATTTAATTTAAATAAATACATATTATTATCGGGGGTGTTACAACTCTCCCCCACTAAAAGAGTTTTCGTCCTCGAAAACATACCTCAATCGAACAACTCCGGATAAGACTCCTTCATCTGGCTCTCCAGTTCCCAAGTCACATTGCCACCTGCTGGTCCTCCCCAAGCTACCTTCACCAAGGCAATCTCTTTACCCCGCAACTGCTTCAACCCTCGATCCTCTATCCTCATAGGTGATGTTTCAACAGTCAGGTTATCTCTCACCTGTACATCATCTACTTGGACGACATGCGACGGATCATGAATGTATCTCCTCAACTGGGACACATGGAAAACATCATGCAAGTTCGCAAGCGACGGCGGTAAAGCGATACGATAGGCTACCTCCCCTATCCTCTCCAGAATCTGATAAGGACCAATAAATCGAGGTGTCAACTTCTTCGACTTCAAAGCTCGACCAACACCAGTTATCGGTGTAACACGAAGAAACACATGGTCTCCCTCTTGAAACTCAAGTGACTTCCTCCTCCTATCATGATAACTCTTCTGACGACTCTGAGCAATTCTCATCTTCTCCTGAATCATCTTAATCTTTTCCGTAGTCTGTTGAACAATCTCCGGTCCAACCACAGCACTCTCACCGGACTCATACCAACATAAAGGTGTCCGACATCTCCTACCATACAAAGCTTCAAACGGTGCCATACCAATACTCGAATGAAAACTATTGTTGTAGGTAAACTCAATCAAAGGCATATAACAATCCCAAGCACCTCCTTTTTCCAAAACACAAGCTCTCAAAAGATCCTCCAAAGACTGAATCGTCCTCTCAGTCTGACCATCAGTCTGCGGATGATATGCAGAACTCAATCTCAGCTTAGTTCCCAAAGCCTTCTGCAAGCCTTCCCAGAACTTCGATGTAAATCTAGGATCTCTGTCCGAAACAATACTAGACGGAATACCATGCAAACTCACAATCTTCTCAATATACAACTCGGCTAATCTCTCTAACGGATAATCCATTCTGATCGGAATGAAATGAGCCGACTTCGTCAATCTATCAACAATCACCCAAATAGCCTCAAAATTCTTATTTGTTCTCGGCAAACCAGAAACAAAATCCATACTGATACTGTCCCACTTCCACTCTGGAATAGCCAACGGTTGCATTAGCCCAGACGGCTTCTGATGCTCAATCTTCGACTTCTGACAAGTCAAACAGGAATACACAAAACTTGCAATTTCTCTTTTCATTCCCGGCCACCAAAACAACTTCTTCAAATCATGATACATCTTCGTAGCTCCAGGATGAATACTCAAACCACTACGATGTCCTTCTTCAAGAATACTCTTCTTAAGCTCAGTAACATCCGGAATACACACCCGATTACCAAATCTCAAAACACCATTCTCATCAACTCTGAATTCACCACCTTGACCTTGATTCACTAAAGTCAACTTATCAACCAAAAGCACATCGGATTTCTGACCTTCTCTAATCTCATCCAGAATACCACTTGTTAACTTCAACATTCCCAATTTAACACTATTGTGAGTGCTCTCACACACCAAACTCAAGTCTCTAAACTGCTCAATTAAATCCAATTCTTTAACCATTAACATAGACATATGCAATGATTTCCGACTCAATGCATCAGCCACTACATTTGCTTTACCCGGATGGTAATTCAAACCAAAATCGTAATCCTTCAGAAATTCTAACCATCTCCTCTGTCTCATATTCAGCTCTTTCTGATCAAACAAATACTTCAAACTTTTATGGTCACTGAAAACTTCAAATCTTGATCCATACAAATAATGCCTCCACAACTTAAGAACAAATACCACAGCTGCCAACTCTAAATCATGTGTCGGATAGTTCCTCTCATGAACCCTTAGCTGTCTCGAAGCATAAGCTATAACCTGCTTATTCTGCATCAACACACCACCTAAACCCAACAATGAAGCATCACAATAAACCTCAAATAATTCCGACGAACTCGGTAATATCAGAATAGGAGCAGTAGTTAACCTTCTCTTTAACTCTTGGAAACCTTCTTCACAATTTGAATCCCAAACAAACGCTTGCCCCTTTCTAGTCAACATTGTCAACGGTAATGCCAACTTGGAGAATCCCTCAATAAATTTCCTATAGTAACCTGCAAGTCCAAGAAAACTCCTTATCTCAGAAACTGACTTCGGAGCTTCCCACTTAGATACCGCTTCTATCTTAGAAGGATCAACAGCAACACCACCTCTTGAAATCACATGACCAAGAAAACTAACTTCTTCTAACCAAAATTCACATTTTGAGAGTTTAGCAAACAACTTCTTTTCTCGCAGAACTCCCAAAACCACTCTCAAATGCTCAGCATGCTCTTCTTCAGATTTCGAATACACCAAAATGTCATCGATAAACACTACCACAAACTTGTCTAGGTACGGATGGAAAATCCTATTCATATACTCCATAAATACTCCAGGCGCATTAGTCACACCAAAAGGCATTACAGAATACTCATAATGTCCATACCTTGTTCTGAAAGCAGTCTTCTGAATATCCTCAGTTTTCACACGTATCTGGTGATACCCAGATCTCAAGTCTATTTTGCTGAACACACTTGCACCAACCAACTGATCCATCAAATCATCAATCCTCGGCAACGGATACCGATTCTTGATCGTCACTTTATTCAGTTGCCTGTAGTCCACACACAACCTCATAGTACCTTCTTTCTTCTTAACCAATAACACTGGTGCACCCCACGGTGACACACTCGGATGAATAAATTTCTTATCCAACAAATCCTCCAACTGACTCTTCAATTCCGCTAACTCAACAGCAGACATACGGTACGGAGCCATCGATATCGGCTTAGTACCAGGTACCAAATCAATCGAGAACTCAACTTCACGCTCTGGCGGCAATTCGTTCACTTCTTCCGGAAACACATCAGGAAAATCACACACCACAGCTAGATTGCCAATTACCAGTTTATCTTTAGCCTCCAAAGTCGCTAACAGCATAAACAACTCTGCCCCATCAGCTACTTCCTCATTCACTTGCCTTGCTGATAGAAACAAACTCTTTCCTCCCTCAATCTCAGGAAAAATCACAGTCTTATCAAAACAATTGATAGAAACCCGGTTAAACACCAACAGGTCATGCCCAAGATAACATCAATCTGCACTAACGGAAGACACACAAGGTCTATCCTAAAGTCCCTACCAAAAATACTCAACGGACAACTTAAACAAACTGAAGTAGTAGTCACTGAACCCTTCGCAGGAGTATCAATCACCATACTACCAAACATCTCAGATATCTCTAACTTAAGTTTCACAGCACAATCCAAAGATATAAAAGAATGAGTCGCACCTGTGTCAATAATAGCTACAAGAGGAAAGCCATTAATATAACACGTACCTCGGATCAAACGATCATCTGCAAAAGTCTCAGAACCTGATAAAGCAAAAACCTTGCCTCCTGACTGATTTTCCTTCTTTGGCTTAGGACACTGTGGACTGATATGACCCACCTCTCCACAATTAAAGCAAGTCACAGTCTTCATCCTGCAATCCGCAGCCAAATGACCACCTTTTCCACATTTGAAACACTTCTTCTCATTACTGGTACACTCATGGATACGATGTCCAGCCTGACCACATCTGTAACACTTAACAGGAGCACTAGAATCTCCCCCACTAGGCCTCTTCATCCCACTCTGTCTCTGGAAACCCTTGCCAGCTGCATACGGTTTCCCACGATCGATCTGATTCTTACCTTTCCTATCAACCCTTTGCTGATAGCTCTCTGCTCTAGCCTTGGAATCCTGTTCAAATATTCTGCAACAGTCAACCAAATCAGAAAACACCCTGATTCGCTGATATCCAATTGCCTGCTTGATCTCGGGACGCAACCCGTTCTCAAACTTTACACACTTTGAAAATTCCCCAGCAGCCTCAGCATAGGGAGTATAATACTTTGACAGCTCTGTGAACTTCGCAGCATACTCAGTAACCGACCTGTTACCCTGTTTCAATTCCAAGAATTCTATTTCTTTCTTCCCTCTGACATCCTCTGGAAAATACTTCCTCAGGAATCTTTCCCTGAACACAGTCCAAGTAATCTCAGCATTTCCAGCAGTTTCCAACTCAGTGCGGGTAGCAACCCACCAATCATCAGCCTCCTCTGACAGCATATGTGTACCGAACCTGACCTTCTGGTTATCAGCACACTCAGTTACTCTGAAGATTCTCTCTATCTCCTTCAACCACTTCTGAGCGCCATCTGGATCGTATGCTCCTTTGAACATTGGAGGATTGTTCTTCTGGAACTCACTCAACTGACGAGCAGCTCCCATTCCCATAACATTCGGATTCCCTCCAAGTACTCCAGCTAGCATACCCAGAGCCTCAGCAATCGCAGCATCATCTCTACCTCTTCCAGCCATCTCTATTCTGAAAACCCAAACAACTAAAACAATAAGTACTGATAGGGTTAAACAACACCTATCCCGTACAGGGGAAACAGAATAATTACGACTCGACACGACCGACTATGCTCTGATACCACTAATGTAACACCCTTCTAAATACCCCAAATTAATATAATTAAAATAACAATATATTCATCAGAGTAATTATGCCCCGAAGGGTGTCACACAATCATTTCACAACAATCATCAGAATACCCTGTCATGCTCATTTATTTAATCAAAATAAGGTTCTTTTGCATAATTCGCAGCGGAGTAAAATTCAACATCAATGTAAAACATGTAACACAATACATGTAAATCATTCAGCAACCAATATCAAATTAATTAAAAACATTCCCTCCCGATGTTACATCTATCAGAGCATGACCCATAAGAAACTACTCTAAACTCCAAGCATTAGCTTCTATTCAACTCATTTCTCGTCACCTGAAAAATAGGTGTAAGGGTGAGTTCCTCAATCAATATAATAAGCATTATAGAACAATATGTAATGCCAAGTAATTAACACATTAATTCACCCTAATCAGGCTACGCGTTCAGCAACAATTCAACCTCATACTCAACAGGAGATTCTCAACCATAATCAACATCAACAACACGACACACAACAACACAACACATAACACACATATGATACTGGAATACATCCATTCATATCATATGCCATACATTCATTATGCAATGAGACTCTATGCATGCGGTACCGACTATTTGTGAACATATAGTTCAACCTCACCGTCCAAATCCAGGCACGGCTACCAAGCTCACTAGTCCCACTCATTTGAGACATAGTGACTCACTCACTAATTCCTCACCATGGGAATTAGCTACCACCCCAAATGGGCCATGAAATGCA
The DNA here is from genome assembly GCF_024323335.1 of Lathyrus oleraceus. Taxonomy (NCBI): domain Eukaryota; kingdom Viridiplantae; phylum Streptophyta; class Magnoliopsida; order Fabales; family Fabaceae; genus Lathyrus; species Lathyrus oleraceus. The sequence continues at coordinate 457,840,339 of NC_066584.1, read as the reverse complement.
CGCTAATCACCTAGCATGCAAACATCAACAACAACAATCAAATGATCTACTCACTAATTCCTCACCATGGGAATTAGCTACCACCCCAAATGGGCCACAACATGCTTGCTAATCACCTAGCAATGCAACATCAACAATAATCAGGAATAGACACATGCTCACACTCTAAGCCATAATACAGTCTATTCACAAATGTATACATTCACATCATCATGTATACCATCACACATTATCAACATAATTAATCACAAAAGCATATCATATCATGCCACATAATCGAACACAGTATTAGCACACTCTACTAATACCTATACCACTCAAAACAACGGGAAATGATCCCTATCACATCATATCTCAGCTAAGTCGCATCACTCGGCCTAAACCACCAAAAACTGCACAACAACAGTGCAGGAAAATCCCAACTCTGCCCATACGCGTATTGCCTCTACCATACGCGTATTGCCCACGCCTGGCCAAACCCATACGCGTAATACCCACTCTCATACGCGTATTGCGCATTTCCTCGCCCAACTCATACGCGTACCACATGTCTCATACGCGTATGCTACGCGTAACAACTTCCCATTACGCGTACCAACAGAGACCAATGCACGTTCGAAAATGTCATCTTTTCCACCCATACGCGTAAGGCTTCCCCCCATACGCGTACCAACATCTCATACGCGTATTGCCTAGTGCCATACGCGTATGACCAGAGACCAGAATTCTCAGATCTGCTATGGTTTTCTCTGTTACGAAACCTATCCGATCCAACCTTCCACAGTCCAATTTACACAAAATAATCGTCCATATCATCTACACGAATCATATCCTATTCGATTTCATAAATTGCTAACCTCTCTACCTCTAATTCCTACGAATTTCGTCAATTATAATCCAGATTTCGTGCATCTCAAAAGTTCACAAATTCAACATATATCATCCAAATCAGAGGTAAAACAAATGGTCTATTACTACCCAGTACATATCATCCCATAATACCCGTTAATCGATGATAAACCCCCCTTACCTGAGTTAATCCGGCAGCTTCCGAGCTCTAAGCTTCTCCTTCCTTCAACCTTCGCTCTCTGGCTTTTTGCCTCTTTTCCCTTTTCACGTGAAAACCTTTTTCCAAAAATTGGGACTTTTTATTATTCCAGCTTATATACTCCAGTAATATTATTCCACTAAATGATTATCCCAATAATTATTATTCCGAAATAATAATAATAATAATAATAATAATCCAAATATTCTAATTAAATTAATAAACATATTATTAATTTAATTTAAATAAATACATATTATTATCGGGGTGTTACAACATCCATACCTTTCCATCCTTCTTAGGTATGGGAACGATATTTGCAACCCACGGCGGATAGTTTGTAACTGCTAAAAACCCCGCATCCAACTGTTTTTGCACTTCTTCCTTTATCTTGACAGCCATCTCTGGTCTTGTTCTTCTGAGCTTCTGCTTGACCGGAGGACAATCCTCTTTGAGAGGCAAACGGTGTACCACAATGTCTGTGTCAAGCCCTGGCATGTCCTGATAAGACCAAGCGAAGACGTCAACATACTCTTGCAGCAATTCAATCAACCCCTTCTTCACATCATCTTCCAAAGCAGCCCCTATCTTGATTTCTCTCTTGACGTCCTCGATGCCGAGATTAATCACTTCAGTAGACTCTAGATGCGGTTGAATGATCTTTTCCTCCTGTTTTAACAACCTGGCAAGTTCTTCAGGGAGTTCACAGTCTTCATCACCCTCTTCTTCAGCTTGAAAGATTGGATTTTCAAAGTCGAAGCAAGTCATAGCAGAACTATTATCAATAGGATCCGATGACGTGCATCTGCATGAGTGATGGTATGTGCTTATGAGTGTGGACAAGGAATGAAAACTAAACAAAGCATTGCCAAAATATTTTTTTGATTTTTTATTTTTGAAAATTGCAAAAATAGAAAAACAGTGAACAAAATATTTGAATGCAAAAAGACGTCCTTTATTTATGATTAAAAAAATGCAGGTATTCACATAGATGAGCCCTACAATGAGTCATTACGCCCTGGGCGGGACGTAAGACTTGGGTATGCATGAACAAACACGAAAAATTACTCTTCAAAAAGAGTGACTTGGACAATCTCCTCAGAAGACCAATTGTTGATGACTTCACCCGGGACCCTCGGACGCACCCAGTTGTCGACGTCGCAATCATTATCTCCGTCTTCTTCGTTGATTACAGAGATCTGGCCATAATGAATGATGCCAGCACTGGAGAAAGTAATCGGTCCCTAACGAGTCTGAGGCGTTGAAGTTGTAGAAGTCAGAGCTGGCTGATACCCAATCCCGAACTTATCTTCTTTGATCGGTAAATCCAACAGACGTCCCCCACCGGGAGCAACACCTGAATCTACCAAGGACTGCGCCTGTTTGAAGGACGAGATAGAGGCACCCGTTTTAACTTCTTCCACCGGAGTTGCATCCTTGACCTGAACTGCCTCAAAGGCCTGACACAGGGTCTCATGAATTTCTCCTTTTACCTCTACATACTTGAATGTAGACAGGTTACTTACCAGAATGTCCTCTTCACCACAGACAGTGATAATTCTTCCATTGACTGGGAACTTGATCTTCTGATGCAAGGTTGAGGAGACTGCCCCAGCATTGTGGATCCAAGGACGACCCAGCAGGCAGCTGTACGAGGGATTGATATCCATCACATAGAAGACGGTGTTGAAGGTTTGTGATCCAATCTGAATTGGCAATTCTACCTCTTCAAACACCGACCTCTTAGAACCATCGAAGGCTCTCACTACAAGATCGGAAGGCTTCAAGACCAAACCTTCCACTTCTAACCTTGACAGGGCTCTCTTGGGTAGCACATTGAGAGAGGAGCATGTATCCACCAAAACATGTGATAACACAGTGTCTTTGCATTCCATCTAGATGTGTAAAGCCTTGTTATGATTGCGTCCAACTGGTGTCAAGTCAGAATCAGTAAATCCCAACCCGTTGCTTGCATGAACATTTGCAACGATCCCCTCTAGTTGGTTCACTGAGATCTCCTGAGGCACATATGCATCATTTAGGACTTTCAGTAGTGCCTCCCTGTGTGCCTCCGAACACAGCAGGAGTGATAGAATGGATATCTTGGACGGCGTCTGAATCAACTGATCGACTACCTTGTAGTCGCTTTTCTTTATGATTCTCAGAAGCTCATCCACATCCTTCGTGAAAGTAGGCTCTAAGCCAGCCTGGGGTGCAGAGGTACCCTCATTCACAGCTTGTTTGCCCTTGGCCTTCGTCGCGGCATCATCATTATCAGCTTGGGTAACTGGTGATGAGAACAGTCTACCACTCCTGGTGAATCGCCCGATTCCACCAACATTGTCCACTGCGGGATCTTTTATCTCAATTTCATATTCAGACTTCTCCTCTATTTTCAGTGGTTGCTCCACTCCATGATCGTGCGTGTATACACTCCCCCCATAATGCCAAGGAATGGCCCTTTCGCAGGTGAAAGGTAAAGGAACAGGGGTAGTGATGGTCATAGTGGATGGTCGCACTGGTGGCACCGGTTGCACTTCTGGCACACTGATCTGAGCAGTTGGGTAGAAAATGGTGATAGTGGCAACATCACAGTCATACTCAGAAATCTCATTCATTGAAACATAAACGTCTGAAACATCGGAATCAAGTTCAACAGATACATCAGAATTAAACACATTGTTTGGGATATCAGCAACAACATTAGAAAAATTAAATATATTATCAGGAATTACACAATCAACAGGATCAACATTTGTGAATTCTTCGACAGCATCTTCAAACACCTCTTCATCAACCCCTTCAATAGACTCTTGGACAGACAAGTCTTCAGCCTGGAGGATACCATTGTCAAGCAAGGCCTGGATACCCTATTGCAGCTTCATACAACCTCCACTCTGTGTAGCACAATCCAAACAACCATTCCCACAACCGGGGAAAACGTCGGCCTTCAGCAAGTAGTCTTTAATCTCCAACAGCGGAGTCTTCAACTTCAACACATCCTTGACGGATCTGGCTTCTCCTTCCACCATATTAGCATTTGCACCACCATGCTGCGGCATGGGATTGTTGACGACATTAGGAGTCGGCGCAAAGTTAATGGCCTTCGAATCTATGAGGTCCTGAACTACGTGCTTAAAAGCTTTGCAGTTCTCAATATTATGGCCAGGTGCCCCAGAGTGAAAATTACACCTAGCGTTGGCGTCATAACCCACCGGAAGCCTGCCAACGGGAGGAGCCAGAGTGCATAACTGCACGAGTTGTAATTGTTGAAGGCTAGGGAGCAACTGAGCGTACGACATTGGAAGAGTGTCGAAACGCCTGTCCATCGCCTTTTGCCTCTGTTGATAGGCGGGTTTGTTACCCTGTTGATGTTGCTGGTATTGATTCTGTTGACGATGTGGTTGTTGTTGTTGTACTGGTGCTACAACCGGAATAGTCACAGTTGCAACATAAGGCTGCTGATGGTAATTCTGAAAACTGTTCCTTCTGATACCCCTTCTCTGATATGAAGACAAAGAATTTGTATCCCCCTCTCTCCGCTTCTGCCCTCCAATGAACGGCTTCTTCACCCCTGATGATGATCCAACCCCACTCTGGATCTTGCATGTCTTCAAATAGTTCTCCACCCTCTCACCGGTAGAGACTACATCAGCAAAGTTGGAGGCGTTGTAACCCACCAGACGCTCCAAGTAAGGTCCGGGAAGAGTGTTCATGAACATGTTGGCTATTTCCTTCTCCAACATCGGAGGCTGAACACGGGAAGTTGTCCCTCTCCAGCGTTGAGCATATTCTCTGAAGCACTCATTGCTCTTTAGAGACAGGTTCTGAAGTTGAGTTCTGTCCGGCGCCATGTGAGCGTTGTACTGATATTGCTTTACAAAAGCCTCAGCCAAATCCCTCCAGCAACGGATGTGGGCTCTGTCCAGCCTCATATACCATTCCAGGGATGCCCCAGCTAGACTATCCTGGAAGAAGTACATGAGTAGCTTCTCGTCATCGGAGTATGCAACCATCTTGCGGAAGTAGGCTTGCACATGAGTCTTTGGGCAATAGTTGCCATTGTATTTGTCAAATATCGGAACTCTGAATTTTGGCGGAACTCTCACGCCTGGGACCAGCCTCAAATCAGCAACATCTACCCCCATAGCATTCTGTCCCTCCACCGCCTTTAACCTCTCCTTCAATCTCCTGAACATGGGGTCCATGCCATGGCCCATGCCAAAGTCCTTCGGCATCAAGGCGAACTGATCCTCCTGATCATCATGAATGGGTTGTTGATCAGGGTTGGCACGTGGGATCGGGATAGGCCCCGGTCCACTGGGTCCGTTAAGTTCTCCAACTGGAGGATCAATTACCGTCTCTGGTTGAGTAGTGGCGGGATTCCTCTGCATCATCTGTCTGAGCTCTTGCTGCCCTTGAGCCACTCCTTGAACCACATCCATGAATTGGTTCATGAGGATCCTCATCTCGGCGAGCTCTTCTTGTAGGCCTTCTATTGCTCTCTGTTGATTTCTTCGGGTACCGTACCGGTGAATGCCTGAATCAGCTATCATGCTAGTGGAACACCAAATAATATGAGAACACCGCAACGGTACCTGTTATGCAAGACATGCAAATGAATATGTAAATGCATTGACATGTTTATCCATTCCAAAGGGTATTCTACCCCTTGATTCCAATCTCACACCAGATGAACAATAAGAAGATCGAGTCGTGGATAAACTTTTGAGACCGAGATGCAATAAGGAAAACCATCATACAACTGAGTTTAAGGAGAATGGCCTTAGCCAACAGTATATCAAAAGAGGATTCCCACAACAAGCCTGTGGGTCATCACTACAAAGCAGCAAAGCAACTCAACAAGTAAAAAGAGGAACAAATGTCAGGAATCAGCCTCCTGTATACAACCCATAAGGATTGCTCCTCACTTCAGCCAGCAATGCCACCGTGTCGGGATGATCTGGAGATTTTGTCAAACGCCGGATAAGCAGATTCCTCTTGTGAATAACCCCTATCCAGTTTGTTGATGTGCTCCATGTAGTAATTCTCATCATCCTTTCCGAACATCTCTTCAAGTCTGGATTTCTTCAAACCTGCTGGCACCTTGAGTTCTTCAATCTGCTCTTGAGCCTTGTCGAGTTGATCCGTGATGTAACCATTGGTTGAACGTGTTGGTGTAAGCCCTAGAGGCCAATACTTTTTGGTACTTGTATCGAATTATTTATTAATAATAAAAGGCATTTTCTTTATTATGGTTGATTAATAAAGTCCCTGGAATAGATAGTCTGTTTAATGTATTAAGTGTGACTTAATCATGAGAACACATTAAACATAAGGACACTATTCTTAAAGTATTCGTAGTCGAGCTTTAGTGTGAAGTGGGATAACATTAAAGCATTAAGACTATTATGTTTGTAGACTGATGATCACATCTCATGGATCATGGATAAAGAGTTATCAAGTCTTAAACATAGGTATGAATATTAAGAGTAATATTTATACCGGATTGACCCGCTATGAGAATACTATATAGAAAGTTATGCAAAGTGTCATAAGTTATTCTCATGGTGATAATAGTGTATACCACTCTTCGACCTGAAACCACTATGGATCCTAGATGTGGAGTCGGGTGCTTTATTGTTGATCCAACGTTATCCGTAACTGGATAACCATAAAGACAGTTGATGGGTACTCCACAAAGCATGCTGAGGGACATGAGTGTCCTAGATGGAATTTTCCCATCCTGCGTAACAGGATAAATGTCTATGGGCCCAATATTGAACTGGACAAGGGTGACACGGTCTATACCTTGTGTTCAATATAGACATAAGGGCAAAAGGGTAATTATACACATAATTATTGTCACAGAAGGAATTGTCAGATCACATGACATTTTCGTGTCTTGGGTAGCAGTGATGTGTTGCTAGATACTGCTCACTGTTTATTATGTTAAATGCGTGATTTAATATAATTGCCAACGTCACGAAAACCTACAGGGTCACACACAAAGGACGGATTGATGAGAGATAGAGTAACTAAGGAATACCGTAAGGTACGGTACCCTTAAGTGAATTATAGAACATCGTAAGGTACGGTGTACTTGAGTAGAATACGAAATATGGTAAGGTACCATGGGCTTAAGTGATTTTGGGCATATTATAAGATATGGGCCAAAATACACTTAAGTGGGCCTTTTAGCTTGAAGCCCACACAAGTGGTTCTATAAATAGAACCCTTGTGCAGAAGCATTAGTTGCGGTTGCATTATTTTCGTTTTCTCTCTCTCTCTCTCTCTCTCACTCAAAGCCTTCACTCATACCAGCTAGCACTGAGATTGAAGGAATCCGTTCGTGTGGACTGAGTAGAGACGTTGTCATCGTTCAACGTTCGTGATCGCTTCGTGGATCTGCATCAAAGCTTTTGATCGTCACAAGAGATCTGCACCAAAGGTTTCAATCGTCACAAGAGGTAAATATTCTATCACTGATCATGACCATTCGTAAGGATCTCTAAAGGAGAAAATTTTAATTTCCGCTGCGTTTTGGACCGCAATTCTCCTTCAGTGGTATCAGAGCCACTTACGAAACCATGACTCGGATAGTTGTTTATTTTCTGTATTAATATGATTAAAAGACAGAATGAATCAATTAATTAAACGGGTAATTAAATTTGGCATCATGAGTGTACGAGTTGGATGATTGATGTTGACTATGCTTCGGTACCGACATTAGTATGGTGAAGCAGCGATACATCGATCGTCCATAGGTTACGCAATTGAGACCGATCAACTTATATATGATATAAGTAATCCTAATGCAAAGTACGGTATATGCGATATACTGTTTCTGTTTCGTTCATTCGAACACTAAATGATTGTTTTCCTTTGAGCGATCAATGGTCATTTGCTTCGGAATCCGACATTAGTATGGTGAAGCAATAACCTGTTGATCAATCATACTGAATCAACAATCGAGGTGTGTTTGACGGTCTGAAATTGGCGCATTAGGGTTGGTGACGGCGCAAGGGTTGTGCCGTCAAGGAGTTGTGAATTTAGGGATTGTTGGAACACGTCTGTTGACTGTTTCAAAACACTGGTTGTTGACCGTGTGACGTTCGTCACGAGCTTGTGACGAGCGTAACAAGTTGGATGCGTGACGGTCGTAACAAGACCCGTGACGGTCGTCACACTCACAAATCCAAAATTCCAGGCGTTTCTGTTTTTGGCCCTGTGACGGTCGTAACATGCCCTGTGACGGTCGTAACACGCTGGGCATGACGTTTGAAACACCCCGATAAAATAAGATAATTATTTAAATTGAGTTAATAATATATTTATTAATTTAATTAAATAATTGGAATTATTATTATTATTGGAATAATAATTATTGGAATATTATTGGGATTATTATTATTGGATTATTTTATTGGAATAAAAGTAGAAATCAGTAAAAAGGTTCCATTTGGTAAAAAGAGTTATTTTCACGTGAAAAGGGAAAAGAGACAGAAAGTGGAAAAAGGACAAAGAGAACCAGAGAACAAGGGTTGGAGAGAGGAAGAGCTCGAAGCCGAAGATTCGCCGGATTAACTCAGGTAAGGGGGGTTTATCATCGGTTAATGGGTATTATGGGATAATATGTAATGGGTAGTGATAAACCATTGATTTACCTCTGAATTGAATGATGTATGCTGAAAATTGTGAATGTTTGGGATGAACGAATCTGGAATAAAATTGAAGGAAATTCGTAGGAATTAGATGCAATAGTGTTAGAAATTGTGAGATCGAATAGGTTATGATTCGTGTTAGATGATATGAACGATTATTGTGAAAAATTGGACTGTGGAAGGTTGAATTGGATAGATCTCGTAGCAGAGAAAACCATAGCAGATCTGGAAATCTGGTTTCTGGTCATACGCGTATGGCACTAGGCAATACGCGTATGAGATGGTCTAGTACGCGTATGGCACTAGGCAATACGCGTATGGATGATGAAGATGATGTTTTGAACGTAGTTTGGTCTCTGTTGGTACGCGTATGGGGAAGTGATACGCGTAGCATACGCGTATGAGATGGTGTTACGCGTATGGGATTTGGCTGAGAAATGGGCCATACGCGTATGGGACTAGACAATACGCGTATGGGCAGGATTGTGATTTTCTGTGCATGTTGTTGTGCAGTTTTTGGTTGTTCAGCTGAGTAATGTGATTTAGCTGATGTACGATATGTTAGGGATCATTTCCCGTTGTTTTGAGTAGTATAGGTATTAGTAGAGTGTACTAATACTGTGGTTGTTATTTGGCATGATATGATATGCTTATGTGATAAAATACTGATGATGTGTGATGGTATGCATGATGCTGTGAATGTATCAGTTATGTGTGCATTTGTGAATAGACTGTTTTATGGCTTAGAGTGTGAGCATATGTCTATTCTTAAATTGTTGTTGATGATGTAGCATTGCTAGGTGATTAGCATGCATATTGTGGCCTTTATGGTTGTAGCTAATTCCCATGGTGAGGAATTAGTGAGTTAGTCATTTTGGACTGTTGTTGATGTTTGCATGCTAGGTGAATTAGCGTGCATAGCATGGCCCTTGGGGTGGTAGCTAATTCCCATGGTGAGGAATTAGTGAGTGAGTCACTAGGTCTCAAATGAGTGGGACTAGTGGGCTTGGTAGCCGTGCCTGGATTTGGACGGTGAGGTGAACTATATGTTCACAAATAGTCGGTACCGCATGCATGGAGTCTCATTGCATAATATGTGTATGGCGTATAATATGAATGGATGTATTCCAATATTATACGTGTGTTGGTGTTGATATTGAGTATGAGCATGAGTTGTATTGTATTGAGTATGATATTTGAATTGATGTGCCGTTACCGAATGTGTGATGTGATTAGGGTGATTAATGTGTTAAATTACTTAACATGACATGATATTTTATAATGCTTGTTATATCGATTGAGGAACTCACCCCTTACAACTATTTTTCAGGTAACGAGCAGTGATTGAGTAGGAGCTAGTGCTTGGAGTCTAGTATAGTCTCCTTAGTGGGTCATGCTCTGGTAGATGTAACATCGGGATGGGATGTTTTACTATGTTTTCTTTTGGTTGTTAAACAACTTTACATGTAATGTACCACATGGTTTGAATGTTGCTAGTTGTGTCCGCTGCGTATTATGCACATGTTTTATTCTAATGAAATAAATGAGCATGACAGGATAATTTGGAAAACGGTGTGAATTGATTGTGTGACACCCTTAATTGCATAATTACTCTGATTGATATATTGCTATTTTAATTAAATATTTTGGGGTATCTTAGAAGGGTGTTACATTAGTGGTATCAGAGCATAGTCGGTCGAGTCGAGTCGTAATTATTCTGTTTCCCCTGTACGGGATAGGTGTTGTGTAACCCTATCAGTACTTATTGTTTTAGCTTGTTGGGTTTTCAGAATAGAGATGGCTGGAAGAGGTAGAGATGATGCTGCGATTGCTGAGGCTCTGGGTATGCTAGCTGGAGTACTTGGAGGGAATCCGAATGTTGTGGGAATGGGAGCTGCTCGTCAACTGAGTGAGTTCCAGAAGAACAATCCTCCAATGTTCAAGGGAGCATACGATCCAGATGGCGCTCAGAAGTGGTTGAAGGAAATCGAGAGAATCTTCCGAGTGATTGAGTGTGCCGATAACCAGAAGGTCAGGTTCGGTACGCATATGCTGTCAGAGGAAGCGGATGATTGGTGGGTTGCTACCCGCACTGAGTTGGAATCTGCTGGGAATGCTGAGATCACTTGGGCTGTGTTCAGAGAGAGATTCCTGAGGAAGTACTTTCCAGAGGATGTTAGAGGAAAGAAAGAGATAGAGTTCTTGGAATTGAAGCAGGGCAATCGGTCTGTTACTGAGTATGCTGCTAAGTTCACAGAGCTGTCGAAGTATTACACTCCCTATAACGAGGCTACCGGGGAATTTTCAAAGTGTGTGAAGTTTGAGAACGGGTTGCATCCCGAGATTAAGCAGGCTATTGGGTATCAACGGATCAGAGTGTTTTCTGATTTGGTTGACTGTTGCAGAATTTTTGAACAGGATTCCAAGGCTAGAGCAGAGAGCTATCAGCAAAGGGTTGATAGGAAAGGCAAGAATCAGAATGATCGTGGGAAACCGTATGCAGTTGGCAAAGGTTTTCAGAGGCAGAGTGGGATGAAGAGGCCTAGTGGGGGAGACTCCAGTGCCCCTGCTAAGTGTTACAGATGTGGTCAGGCTGGACATCGTATTCATGAGTGTACCAGTAATGAGAAGAAGTGTTTTAAGTGTGGAAAAGGTGGTCACTTGGCTGCAGAGTGCCGGTTGAAGACTGTGACTTGTTTCAACTGTGGAGAGGTGGGTCATATCAGTCCACAGTGTCCTAAACCGAAGAGAGAGAATCAGTCGGGAGGCAAGGTCTTTGCTTTATCGGGTTCTGAGACTTCTGTAGATGATCGTTTGATCAGAGGTACATGTTATATTAATGGCTTTCCTCTTGTAGCTATTATCGACACAGGTGCTACTCATTCCTTTATATCTTTGGATTGTGCTGTGAAACTTAAGTTAGAGATATCTGAGATGCTTGGAAGTATGGTAATTGATACTCCTGCGAAGGGTTCAGTGACTACTACTTCAGTTTGTTTAAATTGTCCTTTGAGTATTTTTGGTAGAGACTTTGGAATGGACCTTGTGTGTCTTCCACTAGTGCAGATCGATGTTATCCTGGGTATGAACTGGTTGGTGTCTAACCGAGTTTATATCAACTGTTTTGATAAGACTGTGATCTTTCCTGAGATTGAGGAAGGAAAGAGTTTGTTTCTATCAGCAAGGCAGGTGAATGAGGCAGTAGCAGATGGGGCAGAGTTGTTCATGCTGTTAGCTACTATGGAGGCTAAAGATAAACTGGTGATTGGCGATCTAGCCATGGTGTGTGATTTTCCTGATGTGTTTCCTGAAGAAGTGAATGAATTGCCTCCAGAGCGTGAAGTTGAGTTCTCGATTGATTTAGTACCTGGTACTAGGCCGATATCGATGGCTCCGTACCGTATGTCTGCTGTTGAGTTAACTGAATTGAAGAGTCAGTTGGAGGATCTGTTGGATAAGAAATTTATTCGTCCGAGTGTGTCACCGTGGGGTGCACCAGTGTTATTGGTTAAGAAGAAAGAAGGTACTATGAGGTTGTGTGTGGACTACAGGCAACTGAATAAAGTGACGATCAAGAATCGGTATCCTTTGCCGAGGATTGATGATTTGATGGATCAGTTGGTTGGTGCGAGTGTGTTCAGCAAAATAGATTTGAGATCAGGGTATCATCAGATACGTGTGAAGACTGAGGATATTCAGAAGACTGCTTTCAGAACAAGGTATGGACATTATGAGTATTCTGTAATGCCTTTTGGTGTGACTAATGCGCCTGGAGTGTTTATGGAGTATATGAATAGGATTTTCCATCCGTACCTAGACAAGTTTGTTGTGGTGTTTATTGATGATATTTTGGTGTATTCGAAATCGGAAGAAGAGCATGCTGAACATTTGAGAGTGGTTTTAGAAGTTCTACGAGAAAAGAAGTTATTTGCTAAACTGTCTAAGTGTGAATTTTGGTTAGAAGAGGTTAGTTTTCTTGGTCATGTGATTTCAAGAGGTGGTGTTGCTGTTGATCATTCTAAGATAGAAGCGGTATCTAGGTGGGAAGCTCCGAAGTCGGTTGCTGAGATTCGAAGTTTCCTTGGATTGGCTGGTTATTATAGGAAATTCATCGAGGGATTTTCTAAGTTGGCGTTACCGTTAACGATGTTGACTAGAAAGGGGCAAGCGTTTGTTTGGGACTCAAAATGTGAAGAAGGTTTCCAAGAGTTAAAGAGAAGGTTAACTACTGCTCCTATTCTGATATTACCGAGTTCGTCGGAATCATTTGAAGTTTACTGTGATGCTTCATTGTTGGGTTTGGGTGGTGTGTTGATGCAGAATAAGCAGGTTATAGCTTATGCTTCGAGACAGCTGAGGGTTCATGAGAGGAACTATCCGACACACGATTTAGAGTTGGCAGCCGTGGTATTTGTCCTGAAGTTATGGAGGCATTACTTGTATGGGTCAAGATTTGAGGTTTTCAGTGACCATAAGAGTTTAAAGTATTTGTTTGATCAGAAAGAGCTGAATATGAGACAGAGGAGATGGTTAGAGTTTCTGAAGGATTATAACTTTGGGTTGAATTACCATCCGGGTAAAGCAAACGTAGTGGCTGATGCATTGAGTCGGAAATCATTGCATATGTCTATGTTAATGGTTAAGGAATTGGATTTAATTGAGCAGTTTAGAGACTTGAGTTTGGTGTGTGAGAGTACTCACAATAGTGTTAAATTGGGAATGTTGAAATTGACGAGTGGTATTCTGGATGAGATTAGAGAGGGTCAGAAATCCGATGTGCTTTTGGTTGATAAGTTGACTCTAGTGAATCAAGGTCAAGGTGGTGAATTCAGAGTTGATGAGAATGGTGTTTTGAAATTTGGTAATCGGGTGTGTATTCCGGATGTTACCGAACTTAAGAAGAGTATTCTTGAGGAAGGACATCGTAGTGGCCTGAGTATTCATCCCGGGGCTACGAAGATGTATCATGATTTGAAAAAGTTATTTTGGTGGCCGGGAATGAAAAGAGAAATTGCGAGTTTTGTTTATTCTTGTTTGACTTGTCAGAAGTCAAAGATTGAGCATCAGAAGCCGTCCGGGCTAATGCAACCGTTGACTATTCCAGAGTGGAAGTGGGATAGTATCAGTATGGATTTTGTGTCTGGTTTGCCGAGGACAAATAAGAATTGTGAAGCTATTTGGGTGATTGTTGACAGATTGACAAAGTCGGCTCATTTCATTCCGATCAGAATGGATTATCCGTTGGAGAGATTAGCTGAGTTGTATATTGAGAAAATTGTAAGTTTGCATGGTATTCCGTCGAGTATTGTTTCGGACAGAGATCCTAGATTTACATCGAAGTTTTGGGAAGGTTTGCAGAGGGCTTTGGGAACTAAGCTGAGATTGAGTTCTGCATATCATCCGCAGACTGATGGTCAGACTGAGAGGACGATTCAGTCACTAGAGGATCTTTTGAGAGCTTGTGTTTTGGAAAAAGGAGGTGCTTGGGATTGTTATTTACCTTTGATTGAGTTTACCTATAACAATAGTTTTCATTCGAGCATTGGTATGGCACCGTTTGAAGCTTTGTATGGTAGGAGATGTCGGACACCTTTATGTTGGTATGAGTCCGGTGAGAGTGCTGTGATTGGACCGGAGATTGTTCAACAAACTACGGAAAAGATTAAGATGATTTAGGAGAAGATGAGGATTGCTCAGAGTCGTCAGAAGAGTTATCATGACAAGAGAAGGAAGTCACTTGAGTTTCAAGAGGGAGATCATGTGTTTCTTCGCGTTACTCCGATAACTGGGGTTGGTCGAGCTTTGAAGTCGAAGAAGTTGACACCTCGATTTATTGGTCCTTATCAGATTTTGGAGAGAATAGGGGAGGTAGCCTATCGTATCGCTTTACCGCCGTCGCTTGCGAATTAGCATGAGGTTTTTCATGTGTCTCAGTTGAGGAGGTACATTCCTGATCCGTCGCATGTAGTCCAAATAGATGATGTACAGGTGAGAGATAACCTGACTGTTGAAACATCACCTATGAGGATCGAGGATCGAGAGTTGAAGCAGTTGCGGGGTAAAGAGATTGCTTTGGTAAAGGTAGCTTGGGGAGGACCAGCAGGTGGCAATGTGACTTGGGAACTTGAGAGTCAGATGAAGGAGTCTTATCCGGAGTTATTCGCTTGAGGTATGTTTTCGAGGACGAAAACTCTTTTAGTGGGGGAGAGTTGTAACACCCCGATAAAATAAGATAATTATTTAAATTGAGTTAATAATATATTTATTAATTTAATTAAATAATTGGAATTATTATTATTATTGGAATAATAATTATTGGAATATTATTGGGATTATTATTATTGGATTATTTTATTGGAATAAAAGTAGAAATCAGTAAAAAGGTTCCATTTGGTAAAAAGAGTTATTTTCACGTGAAAAGGGAAAAGAGACAGAAAGTGGAAAAAGGGCAAAGAGAACCAGAGAACAAGGGTTGGAGAGAGGAAGAGCTCGAAGCCGAAGATTCGCCGGATTAACTCAGGTAAGGGGGGTTTATCATCGGTTAATGGGTATTATGGGATAATATGTAATGGGTAGTGATAAACCATTGATTTACCTCTGAATTGAATGATGTATGCTGAAAATTGTGAATGTTTGGGATGAACGAATCTGGATTAAAATTGAAGGAAATTCGTAGGAATTAGATGCAATAGTGTTAGAAATTGTGAGATCGAATAGGTTATGATTCGTGTTAGATGATATGAACGATTATTGTGAAAAATTGGACTGTGGAAGGTTGAATTGGATAGATCTCGTAGCAGAGAAGACCATAGCAGATCTGGAAATCTGGTTTCTGGTCATACGCGTATGGCACTAGGCAATACGCGTATGAGATGGTCTAGTACGCGTATGGCACTAGGCAATACGCGTATGGATGATGAAGATGATGTTTTGAACGTAGTTTGGTCTCTGTTGGTACGCGTATGGGGAAGTGATACGCGTAGCATACGCGTATGAGATGGTGTTACGCGTATGGGATTTGGCTGAGAAATGGGCCATACGCGTATGGGACTAGACAATACGCGTATGGGCAGGATTGTGATTTTCTGTGCATGTTGTTGTGCAGTTTTTGGTTGTTCAGCTGAGTAATGTGATTTAGCTGATGTACGATATGTTAGGGATCATTTCCCGTTGTTTTGAGTAGTATAGGTATTAGTAGAGTGTACTAATACTGTGGTTGTTATTTGGCATGATATGATATGCTTATGTGATAAAATACTGATGATGTGTGATGGTATGCATGATGCTGTGAATGTATCAGTTATGTGTGCATTTGTGAATAGACTGTTTTATGGCTTAGAGTGTGAGCATATGTCTATTCTTAAATTGTTGTTGATGATGTAGCATTGCTAGGTGATTAGCATGCATATTGTGGCCTTTATGGTGGTAGCTAATTCCCATGGTGAGGAATTAGTGAGTTAGTCATTTTGGACTGTTGTTGATGTTTGCATGCTAGGTGAATTAGCGTGCATAGCATGGCCCTTGGGGTGGTAGCTAATTCCCATGGTGAGGAATTAGTGAGTGAGTCACTAGGTCTCAAATGAGTGGGACTAGTGGGCTTGGTAGCCGTGCCTGGATTTGGACGGTGAGGTGAACTATATGTTCACAAATAGTCGGTACCGCATGCATGGAGTCTCATTGCATAATATGTGTATGGCGTATAATATGAATGGATGTATTCCAATATTATACGTGTGTTGGTGTTGATATTGAGTATGAGCATGAGTTGTATTGTATTGAGTATGATATTTGAATTGATGTGCCGTTACCGAATGTGTGATGTGATTAGGGTGATTAATGTGTTAAATTACTTAACATGACATGATATTTTATAATGCTTGTTATATCGATTGAGGAACTCACCCTTACAACTATTTTTCAGGTAACGAGCAGTGATTGAGTAGGAGCTAGTGCTTGGAGTCTAGTATAGTCTCCTTAGTGGGTCATGCTCTGGTAGATGTAACATCGGGATGGGATGTTTTACTATGTTTTCTTTTGGTTGTTAAACAACTTTACATGTAATGTACCACATGGTTTGAATGTTGCTAGTTGTGTCCGCTGCGTATTATGCACATGTTTTATTCTAATGAAATAAATGAGCATGACAGGATAATTTGGAAAACGGTGTGAATTGATTGTGTGACACCCTTAATTGCATAATTACTCTGATTGATATATTGCTATTTTAATTAAATATTTTGGGGTATCTTAGAAGGGTGTTACATTAGTGGTATCAGAGCATAGTCGGTCGAGTCGAGTCGTAATTATTCTGTTTCCCCTGTACGGGATAGGTGTTGTGTAACCCTATCAGTACTTATTGTTTTAGCTTGTTGGGTTTTCAGAATAGAGATGGCTGGAAGAGGTAGAGATGATGCTGCGATTGTTGAGGCTCTGGGTATGCTAGCTGGAGTACTTGGAGGGAATCCGAATGTTGTGGGAATGGGAGCTGCTCGTCAACTGAGTGAGTTCCAGAAGAACAATCCTCCAATGTTCAAGGGAGCATACGATCCAGATGGCGCTCAGAAGTGGTTGAAGGAAATCGAGAGAATCTTTCGAGTGACTGAGTGTGCCGATAACCAGAAGGTCAGGTTCGGTACGCATATGCTGTCAGAGGAAGCGGATGATTGGTGGGTTGCTACCCGCACTGAGTTGGAATCTGCTGGGAATGCTGAGATCACTTGGGCTGTGTTCAGAGAGAGATTCCTGAGGAAGTACTTTCCAGAGGATGTTAGAGGAAAGAAAGAGATAGAGTTCTTGGAATTGAAGCAGGGCAATCGGTCTGTTACTGAGTATGCTGCTAAGTTCACAGAGCTGTCGAAGTATTACACTCCCTATAACGAGGCTACCGGGGAATTTTCAAAGTGTGTGAAGTTTGAGAACGGGTTGCGTCCCGAGATTAAGCAGGCTATTGGGTATCAACGGATCAGAGTGTTTTCTGATTTGGTTGACTGTTGCAGAATTTTTGAACAGGATTCCAAGGCTAGAGCAGAGAGCTATCAGCAAAGGGTTGATAGGAAAGGCAAGAATCAGAATGATCGTGGGAAACCGTATGCAGTTGGCAAAGGTTTTCAGAGGCAGAGTGGGATGAAGAGGCCTAGTGGGGGAGACTCCAGTGCCCCTGCTAAGTGTTACAGATGTGGTCAGGCTGGACATCGTATTCATGAGTGTACCAGTAATGAGAAGAAGTGTTTTAAGTGTGGAAAAGGTGGTCACTTGGCTGCAGAGTGCCGGTTGAAGACTGTGACTTGTTTCAACTGTGGAGAGGTGGGTCATATCAGTCCACAGTGTCCTAAACCGAAGAGAGAGAATCAGTCGGGAGGCAAGGTCTTTGCTTTATCGGGTTCTGAGACTTCTGTAGATGATCGTTTGATCAGAGGTACATGTTATATTAATGGCTTTCCTCTTGTAGCTATTATCGACACAGGTGCTACTCATTCCTTTATATCTTTGGATTGTGCTGTGAAACTTAAGTTAGAGATATCTGAGATGCTTGGAAGTATGGTAATTGATACTCCTGCGAAGGGTTCAGTGACTACTACTTCAGTTTGTTTAAATTGTCCTTTGAGTATTTTTGGTAGAGACTTTGGAATGGACCTTGTGTGTCTTCCACTAGTGCAGATCGATGTTATCCTGGGTATGAACTGGTTGGTGTCTAACCGAGTTTATATCAACTGTTTTGATAAGACTGTGATCTTTCCTGAGATTGAGGAAGGAAAGAGTTTGTTTCTATCAGCAAGGCAGGTGAATGAGGCAGTAGCAGATGGGGCAGAGTTGTTCATGCTGTTAGCTACTATGGAGGCTAAAGATAAACTGGTGATTGGCGATCTAGCCGTGGTGTGTGATTTTCCTGATGTGTTTCCTGAAGAAGTGAATGAATTGCCTCCAGAGCGTGAAGTTGAGTTCTCGATTGATTTAGTACCTGGTACTAGGCCGATATCGATGGCTCCGTACCGTATGTCTGCTGTTGAGTTAACTGAATTGAAGAGTCAGTTGGAGGATCTGTTGGATAAGAAATTTATTCGTCCGAGTGTGTCACCGTGGGGTGCACCAGTGTTATTGGTTAAGAAGAAAGAAGGTACTATGAGGTTGTGTGTGGACTCCAGGCAACTGAATAAAGTGACGATCAAGAATCGGTATCCTTTGCCGAGGATTGATGATTTGATGGATCAGTTGGTTGGTGCGAGTGTGTTCAGCAAAATAGATTTGAGATCAGGGTATCATCAGATACGTGTGAAGACTGAGGATATTCAGAAGACTGCTTTCAGAACAAGGTATGGACATTATGAGTATTCTGTAATGCCTTTTGGTGTGACTAATGCGCCTGGAGTGTTTATGGAGTATATGAATAGGATTTTCCATCCGTACCTAGACAAGTTTGTTGTGGTGTTTATTGATGATATTTTGGTGTATTCGAAATCGGAAGAAGAGCATGCTGAACATTTGAGAGTGGTTTTAGAAGTTCTACGAGAAAAGAAGTTATTTGCTAAACTGTCTAAGTGTGAATTTTGGTTAGAAGAGGTTAGTTTTCTTGGTCATGTGATTTCAAGAGGTGGTGTTGCTGTTGATCATTCTAAGATAGAAGCGGTATCTAGGTGGGAAGCTCCGAAGTCGGTTGCTGAGATTCGAAGTTTCCTTGGATTGGCTGGTTATTATAGGAAATTCATCGAGGGATTTTCTAAGTTGGCGTTACCGTTAACGATGTTGACTAGAAAGGGGCAAGCGTTTGTTTGGGACTCAAAATGTGAAGAAGGTTTCCAAGAGTTAAAGAGAAGGTTAACTACTGCTCCTATTCTGATATTACCGAGTTCGTCGGAATCATTTGAAGTTTACTGTGATGCTTCATTGTTGGGTTTGGGTGGTGTGTTGATGCAGAATAAGCAGGTTATAGCTTATGCTTCGAGACAGCTGAGGGTTCATGAGAGGAACTATCCGACACACGATTTAGAGTTGGCAGCCGTGGTATTTGTCCTGAAGTTATGGAGGCATTACTTGTATGGGTCAAGATTTGAGGTTTTCAGTGACCATAAGAGTTTAAAGTATTTGTTTGATCAGAAAGAGCTGAATATGAGACAGAGGAGATGGTTAGAGTTTCTGAAGGATTATAACTTTGGGTTGAATTACCATCCGGGTAAAGCAAACGTAGTGGCTGATGCATTGAGTCGGAAATCATTGCATATGTCTATGTTAATGGTTAAGGAATTGGATTTAATTGAGCAGTTTAGAGACTTGAGTTTGGTGTGTGAGAGTACTCACAATAGTGTTAAATTGGGAATGTTGAAATTGACGAGTGGTATTCTGGATGAGATTAGAGAGGGTCAGAAATCTGATGTGCTTTTGGTTGATAAGTTGACTCTAGTGAATCAAGGTCAAGGTGGTGAATTCAGAGTTGATGAGAATGGTGTTTTGAAATTTGGTAATCGGGTGTGTATTCCGGATGTTACCGAACTTAAGAAGAGTATTCTTGAGGAAGGACATCGTAGTGGCCTGAGTATCACATGGTTTGAATGTTGCTAGTTGTGTCCGCTGCGTATTATGCACATGTTTTATTCTAATGAAATAAATGAGCATGACAGGATAATTTGGAAAACGGTGTGAATTGATTGTGTGACACCCTTAATTGCATAATTACTCTGATTGATATATTGCTATTTTAATTAAATATTTTGGGGTATCTTAGAAGGGTGTTACAACTTTCGTCATGGGCTGGGTGACGGTCGTCACATTCACCAAGTCAGAATTCTTGGGGTCTCTGTTTTGTGAATGCGCAAGAGTTGTGTTGATGCAAAACGACGTCAATTTTAAATGAATTGTTCATTAAAATTTTCGAGCAGGGGCGCTGCCCCTTCGACCCTGCAAGGGGCGCTGCCCACTTGACCCCTGTCCGCTGAACGGTCAGTGGAACCACCGTCCGCTGACCGGGCAGCGGAACACCCGTTCCCGCTGTCCGGGCAGCGGACCCCCGGCTACCTCTGCGTAGTGTGATCGGTCGCCGAAATTTAATTTGGTTTTAATTAATTAAAGGAATTAAAATTAATAATAATAATAATAATGTGCTTATTATTATTGCCTTATGATGATCAGTTATGGCCTTAGTTATCCTTTATTTTGTTTTGGGTTTTTAAATACGACCTGCGTGTCGTGCCTCTCCTTTTGATCTCTTAATGTAACTTCTTTTCTCATCTCAAACCCTCGTATGTAAAACGAGTTTCTTCTGGAATGTAATGTTATGAAGAAAGAGAAGAAGACAATGTTATGAAGAAAGAGAAGAAGACAATGTTATGAAGAAAGAGAAGAAGACAATGTTATGAAGTTAGAGAAGAATTCAATATCAAAGGAGGACAACCTTGAAGATCAAAGGAGGACAACCTTGAAGATCTTTCTTGGAGAAGCTTAGATCGTTATTAGGTTAGCTTAGGTTCTCTCATTGGCTTGGGAGAACAATTGCGCTAGGGGCCATAACTGTTTCATTATGTATGTTGATGCATGTGAATGTATGTTGATGCATGTGAATGTATGTTGATGCATGTGAGAGACGATTTATATGATAAATAAGCCGGTGAGATCAGAACAATTGCAATTCCCTCAAATTAAATATTAAGTTTATGCTTTCCAAGTTTTAACACTCATCAATACTAGTAATGGATAATGTAGGTTTCGCCTACGCGAGGTGCATGATCTATGTATTAGTAAGGTGCGATGGGATAATTGTAATATCCAACTGTTAAAACAATGGGTCAAACTTAACTAAACAAATTATGAGAATATTATATATGTTTGCTTTCCAAGTTTTAGCACTCATCAAGACTGGTATCGAATAATGTAGGTTTCGCCTACGCGAGGTGCATGTTTTGTATTAGTTAAGGTGCGATGGGATAATTGTAATATCCAACTGCTAAAACGATGAGTCAAACTTAATTATAATTTTCTTATATATGTTTAGAAGCAAGAGTTGGGAATGATCCATATGATGGATTGGAATAAGGAGTTATTCACCCGACTGAAATCTTCGAGAGTTGTATGAGATACAATTGGAAGGAGTTCCTACCTAAATAACCTAGTTTTATGTAATCCGCCTACGCGGACTTAGAACGAAGTGAAATATGAATCTCGACCCACTAGAAAATCTTCCAACGGGATTTTCCGAATCAAATGATGAGGGTCATTTGTTTTGAGTAAAATAGTGGGAGCATATTTAATTAAAGGCCTAATTAAATATGTCAATGATACTTATATTTTCATTAATCCTTATGTAGATTACCATGACAGCAAACACCTCTAACAACATCTTGCGATCAATCCTTGATAAGGAAAAATTGTCTGGGACAAATTTTCTGGATTGGCACAGAAACCTGAGGATTGTCCTCAAACATGATAAAAAGCTGTATGTCTTGGAGAAACATGTTCCTGAAGAGGAACCTCCTAGTTCTGCACCTAAGGCAGAAAGAGATGCTTATAAGAAGCATGTCGATGATGCCAATGAAACTGTTTGTCTCATGCTAGCTACCATGAACTCGGAATTGCAAAAGCAACATGAGAACATGTCAATGTTCGATATGATCGAACACCTGAAGCTGCTCTATCAAGAGCAAGCAAGGCATGAGAGGTTTGAAGTTTCAAAAGCCCTTTTCCAAAGCAAGTTAGCTGAGGGAGCCCCTGTAGGTCCCCATGTACTCAAGATGATTGGGTATGTGGAAAACCTTGAGAGATTGGGTTTTCCCCTCGAAAAGGAACTTGCGACTGATTTGATCTTGCAATCCTTGCCAGATAGTTTCAGTCAATTTGTCCTAAATTTCAATATGATTGATATGGACAAATCTCTTCCTGAACTGCTCGCCATGTTAAGAACTGCCGAGCAGAATCTGAAGTCAAAAGGGAAGTCCATTCTGATGATCGGAAATGGAAAGAGACAGAACAAAAGGCCCACTAAGCAGGGTGATAAAGGGAAGGGAAAGGAAGTTGCCAAACCCAAACCCACCGTTGTTGCTTTGAAGCCTAATGGAGGCATAGCAAAAGAAGGCACCTGCTTCCATTGCGGTAAGACCGGACACTGGAAGAGAAACTGCCCAAAGTACTTGGAAGATAAGAAGAATGGAGTAGAGACTTCAACTTCAGGTATTTTTGTTATTAATTCATCTACTTCTGCATCATGGGTATTAAATATTGGATGCGGTTCTCACATTTGTACAAATATGCAGGGGCTGAAAAGGAGTAGAGATTTGGCAAAAGGTGAAGTTGACCTACGAGTTGGCAATGGAGCAAAGGTTGCTGCTTTAGCCGTAGGAACTTATGTATTGACTTTACCTAGTGGTTTAATAATTCAGTTAGAGAACTGTTATTATGTACCTGCAATTAGCAGGAATATTTCCATTTCTTGTTTGGACAAGTTTGGTTTTTCATTTATAATAAAGAACAATTGTTGCTCAATTTATTTGAATGATATATTCTATGCTTCTGCACAAATGAACAATGGACTATATGTCCTTGATCTCATAATGCCAACTTATAACATTAATACTAAAAGGATGAAACCTAATGAGTTAAATCCATGATGAGTCACGCTGATCTTCCAAACTCCATTTGCGGACATGCACTATTGACAACAGCTTACACACTTAACCGTGTTCCATCCAAAAAGGTTGGTAAGACACCATATGAGATATGGAGTGGTAAGAGACCACATATGTCTTACATAAGGATTTGGGGTTGCGAAGTTTATGTGAAACGACAAATTTCAACTAAGCTTGAGCCCTAATCTGACAAATGCTTATTTGTGGGGTATCCTAAAGAAACAAGAGGGTATTACTTCTACAATCCTTCTGAGGGCAAAGTGTTTGTCGCTCGAACTGGAGTTTTCCTAGAAAAGGATTTTAATTCCAAAGGAACCAGTGGGAGGAAAGTAGAGCTTGAAGAAATTCAAGAATCACAAAGCATTGATACACCTATGGAGGAATTAGAGCAGGAAACACAAGAAGTTGTGGAAGAGCAACCTGCTCAAGTAGAACAAGACCGGCGTAAGTCAGGCAGGATACATCACCTACCTGAGATATATGGATCAAGGTGATGTATTACTCATGGATCAAGATGAGCTTGTGACCTACTCATGGAATCTTTGTTTTTGATGAAACAGTAAAACAATATGGATTCATCAAGAACGAAGATGAGCCTTGTGTCTACAAGAAGGTTAGTGGGAGCATGATCGTATTCCTGGTATTATATGTAGATGACATATTACTCATTGGAAACGATATCCCTACCCTGCAACAAGTAAAGTCTTGGTTGGGGAAATGCTTTTCTATGAAGGACCTAGGTGAAGCAGCCTATATATATTAGGAATCAGAATCTATAGAGATAGATCATAAAATGCTTGGCCTAAGTCAGAGTACATAGACAAGGTGCTAAGACGCTTTAATATGAATGGTTCCAATGGTTATGTGTTTTGCTTAAATGGTGGCGCTGTGAGCTAGAAAAATTCAAAGTAAGATACAGTTGCTGATTCTACAATCGAGGCCAAGTATATTGCTACCTCAAGTGCAGCAAAGGAAGCTGTTTGGATCAAAAAGGTTCATTAGTGAACTTGGCGTGGTTCCTAGCACTGTGGATCCCATTGGTCTCTATTATGATAATAATGGTGCTATCGCACAAGCGAAGGAGCCTAGATATCACCAACGATCCAAACACATACTTAGGCGTTATCATCTCATTCGAGAGATAATAGATAGAGGAGATATGAAAATATGTAGAGTACCAACACTTGACAATATTGCTGACCCACTAACAAAGCCTCTTGCGCAGCAGAAGCATGATGGTCATACTAGATCAATGGGCATAAGGGGTATGCCTGATTGGCTCTAGTGCTAGTGGGAGATTGTTGGTGTAAGCCCTAGAGGCCAATACTTTTTGGTACTTGTATCGAATTATTTATTAATAATAAAAGGCATTTTCTTTATTATGGTTGATTAATAAAGTCCCTGGAATAGATAGTCCGTTTAATGTATTAAGTGTGACTTAATCATGAGAACACATTAAACATAAGGACACTATTCTTAAAGTATCCGTAGTCGAGCTTTAGTGTGAAGTGGGATAACATTAAAGCATTAAGACTATCATGTTTGTAGACTGATGATCACATCTCATGGATCATGGATAAAGAGTTATCAAGTCTTAAACATAGGTATGAATATTAAGAGTAATATTTATACCGGATTGACCCGCTATGAGAATACTATATAGAAAGTTATGCAAAGTGTCATAAGTTATTCTCATGGTGATAATAGTGTATACCACTCTTCGACCTGAAACCACTATGGATCCTAGATGTGGAGTCGAGTGCTTTATTGCTGATCCAACGTTGTCCGTAACTGGATAACCATAAAGACAGTTGATGGGTACTCCACAAAGCATGCTGAGGGACATGAGTGTCCTAGATGGAATTTGCCCATCCTGCGTAACAGGATAAATGTCTATGGGCCCAATATTGAACTGGACAAAGGTGACACGGTCTATACCTTGTGTTCAATATAGACATAAGGGCAAAAGGGTAATTATACACATAATTATTGTCACAGAAGGAATTGTCAAATCACATGACATTTTCGTGTCTTGGGTAGCAGTGATGTGTTGCTAGATACCGCTCACTGTTTATTATGTTAAATGCGTGATTTAATATAATTGCCAACGTCACGAAAACCTACAGGGTCACACACAAAGGACGGATTGATGAGAGATAGAGTAACTAAGGAATACCGTAAGGTACGGTGCCCTTAAGTGAATTATAGAACATCGTAAGGTACGGTGTACTTGAGTAGAATACGAAATATGGTAAGGTACCATGGGCTTAAGTAATTTTGGGCATATTATAAGATATGGGCCAAAATACACTTAAGTGGGCCTTTTAGCTTGAAACCCACACAAGTGGTTCTATAAATAGAACCCTTGTGCAGAAGCATTAGTTGCGGTTGCATTATTTTCGTTTTCTCTCTCTCTCTCTCTCTCACTCAAAGCCTTCACTCATACCAGCTAGCACTGAGATTGAAGGAATCCATTCGTGTGGACTGAGTAGAGACGTTGTCATCGTTCAACGTTCGTGATCGCTTCGTGGATCTGCATCAAAGCTTTTGATCGTCACAAGAGATTTGCACCAAAGGTTTCAATCGTCACAAGAGGTAAATATTCTATCACTGATCATGACCATTCGTAAGGATCTCTAAAGGAGAAAATTTTAATTTCTGCTGCGTTTTGGACTGCAATTCTCCTTCAGAACGGGCGCACAGAAGCTCATTGTTCTTCTCCTTCAGCAAAGTCTTCAATTTCTCCATCTGACCAGTCAGTTGGGCTACCATCTCCTCCTCTTTCGCCTTCCGAGAAGCTGAAAATGCATCCCATTGCTCTTGCCACCCAGCCTAACTTACCATGGGCATCTATTAACTGCTACTTAACTCTCTTCAACTCAGAACTGGATGACCCCAAAGCTTTGTATGTCTTCCTGAAGAAGTTCACCTCCATAGCCAATTTCTTCTCTGCCTCCTCTTGCAATTTGATAGTTTCCCCTTCTGATATTCCGCCTCATGGTATAGATGCATACAGTCTTGCAACTTCGTACTCAACTCCGAGTTTTCTGTTTGAAATTCCTCCATGGCATTCTTCAATTTGGCATACTCCTCACGGCTCACCGTTGTTGATTGCTCAGGAGTAGGTGGATACCAAGGTTCTTCAATAGGAAATGGCAGACCAAACTCTCTAACTATTCCCTGAAGCTAATCTTCATACTGAGGATAAGTCCTGCAATCTCCTTTTCCAAGCACAGTCCTTCCTCTCTTGATCACCTTGAGCCAAGCCTCAGCTGCCTTACGGGATACAGTCAGATCAGATGAAGAATGGAAAACAGAGATTCTTCCACATCTTTTTCCAAAGGCGGAGTTCTTAAAGCATATCCAAACTGTCTGACTGCTAGAGAAGGATTATAGTCGATTCCTTCTCTTCTTTCTACCAACGGCACATTCGGGAAGTTCCCACAACTGTGAATAATATCCGCCCGAAGCAAGTTCTGGTCTGACCACCAAGAAATATCTTCATCTCTCAACCCCATCAACCTCTTCGACCAACTCAACGATTCCTTGAAGTCAACGAACACTCCTGACTTGGGTAGGTGGGAACTGAACCACTTATAAAACAAAGGCGCACAACAATTCACCAATCCTCCTTTTCTATTCTCATTCCTGTGATGCACTGAATGAAAGAAATCTCCCAACAAGGTCGACACCGGATTTCCCAACACGAAGAGGCATATTGCGTCTATGTCCACAAATTTATTAGGAAACAGGACAATCATGTATACGCAAAGAGCCAACACAACATTGAAACCCCTCCAATCACCATCTTCAAACTTCTTCTTGGCTTCTCCCACTAAGAAACTCAAATGCAAACCACTGACTCCTCCCTTCTGACACATATTAGACTTCAAGACTGGTTTCCCCAAATATGTGGCTGAAGCAACCATGCTGAGATCGGGCAGAAACTCAGAACTGTAGAATAACAACTGCGGCTTGATAGGAACTCTGAGAAAACTGGCAACCTCCTCCAAAGTAGGGACCAAGATATAATCCGGGAATGTAAAATACCTCAATGGAGGGTCATAGAACTGTAGAAATATAAAGAGAGCATCATGTTGATCTTTGGAGAGAGCCGTGACGAAACTTAGAATCAAACCGTAATCCTTCCGGAATCCTTCTAGAGAGTCATGATCCATTAACTTCATCAACTGTTGAATAGGCTCCTAGAAAACCACAGGAAATTTGTAGGCGACATGTCTCTTTATGCCAATATCCATATTAGGAGAACCAGAGAACCCCGACCGGAATCAAGAAGAAGATGTAAACCCCTAGTAGTAGATAAACATGTGTTAAATGATATGAATGCAAAATGATGTGATGCAATGCAGTGACATGGAAATCAGGATTGTTGTATCTGCTTGAACAACTGTCGGGTTGCACTGTCTGAAGAGAAACCCACTGAGGAATATAATACGAGATCAAAGCTCTGCTCCAGAAAACCGGGTTGGTTGACGGTTAAGGTTTCCTGAATTTAGTCCGCCCCTCACTGGTAGGTTCTAAGAACAGAAGTTTGTCAGCTTCAGCCCTTAGGTCGAGAATAATACGTTTACCACTGAAGGTTTGGCATTATTACGGGATAAAACTGTAGAATAACAACTGCGGCTTGATAGGAACTCTGAGAAAACTGGCAACCTCCTCCAAAGTAGGGACCAAGATATAATGCGGGAATGTAAAACACCTCAATGGAGGGTCATAGAACTATAGCAATGTAAAGAGAGCATCATGTTGATCTTTGGAGAGAGCCGTGACGAAACTTAGAATCAAACCGTAATCCTTCCGGAATCCTTCTAGAGAGTCATGATCCATTAACTTCATCAACTGTTGAATAGGCTCCAAGAAAACCACATGAAATTTGTAGGCGACATGTCTGTTTCTGCCAATATCCATATTAGGAGAACCAGAGAACCCCGACCGGAATCAAGAAGAAGATGTAAACCCCTAGTAGTAGATAAACATGTGTTAAATGATATGAATGCAAAATAATGTGATGCAATGCAGTGACATGGAAATCAGGATTGTTGTATCTGCTTGAACAACTGTCAGGTTGCACTGTCTGAAGAGAAACCCACTGAGGAATATAATACGAGATCAAAGCTCTGCTCCAGAAAACCGGGTTGGTTGACGGTTAAGGTTTCCTGAATTTAGCCCGCCCCTCACTGGTATGTTCTAAGAACAGAAGTTTGTCAGCTTCAGCCCTTCAGTCGAGAATAATACGTTTAGCACTAAAGGTTTGACATTATTATGGGATAAAAGACCTCCACTAACTCCCCTCAACAGGACATCCTAAAGCAAGTTCCCAGTCTCGGGGTCCTCGGATTGAGCAGCGAGAATGCGCCCACCAGAGCTAACATAATCACGTCTCGGAGGAGAGGCCTCAACTGAGTTCTCAGGAAATGGTCACCAGAGTCGACGATTTCTAGAGGAACATCTGTCGTTATGGAACACCCATAGGACAGAATATATCCAAAAGAAACATCGTCTGGATGTGGGTCTCATGAATGGCTTAACATAGTAACATGCCATGCAAGCCTCATGACTATCCACTCTAAAACCTATGTGTACGCTCAAGCCTGGGTAGTGGGCTTATCTCTCATAGAACAACCCACCCCAACAAACAATCAACCCAAAAGAGCCCACAAATACAGCAATGATATGTACAATGCAATAAGATACAGTAGGTAAATGTTGAAAGTAAATAACTGTACAAAGAAAATAAACACCCAACAAACAAGAAACCACAAAAGCTAGGAGGGACTCTCTTAGGGAAACTGGTTCCCCAGTAGAGTCGCCAGCTGTCGCAACCTAAAAAAAATAGAAGATGCGAAAAAACAACCGGTGAAAAAGAAATGACAGAAGAGTCGCCACCGTGCGTTATTTATCCCAAAGGAGGGAAAGGAAACGCTCTAAGAAAACCTGGAGAAAAAGGAAAGGAAAAGACAAGGTCTCGCAACCAAATCTTGGGTTCGGGAGTCGATTATGCGAAGGGAAGGTATTAGCACCCTTACGCATCTGTAGTAATCTACGGGATCCACTCTTGTTGTTCTTGTCTAAAGGGTGTGTGTATATCTAAGGTACTATTTACTAAGGGAAAGGTCAAAAGAAATGACTCACACGGATGTCGCATCCACTACATACGTATCTCATCTGAATATGAGAATGAGAATCTTCGTAGCTCGGCTACCTATGGGTGAAGAGAAGTGTGCTCTCTAAGACATCGCGTCTTATGCCTACGTATCTCATCTGGAATGAGAATCAGAGCAAAACGTAGTTCAGCTAACTACGGAACAAAGGGTCTCGATTGCAACTAAGGCAAGAGAAAGGGAAGGTCTCGATCGCAACAAGGGCGAGAGAAAAGAATCGCAACGAGGGCGAAAGCAAACAAGGATTAGTTGTTAGTTGTTAGTCAAAACTCGGTAAGACATCGCATCTCGTGCCTACGTATCTCATTTGAACATGAGAATCAGAGTTGTCGTAGTTCGCCTAACTAGGGGTTATGGATTGCCATCTGAACATGGACTTACAAAGGAGGACACCAGTTGTGTCAAAGGAGAGTGGGCAATGTGTTCACGTCCTAGCAATAGGTGTCGCAGCTCGCTGAATCGAGTCTTAGGCAGTTACCTCTTTGCAATAGAACGGACTGACATGCCACAGGATCGGAGACGCACGGAAGGTCTAAAAGGTGGGGAAGCTCTGCCCTAGAGTTGTCATGCAATATGGACCTATGTGTTAGAATTTACAAATGGGAACATCTACCTAATGTTAGCATGCAAAGAATAAGGGAATTCTACCTATGTTATCATACAAAGAATAAGGTAATGCTACCTATGTTATCATACAAAGAATAAGGGAATGCTACCTATGTTATCATGCAAAGGGTTCTACCTAATGGGTGCTACCTAAACGAAACAAGAGTCGACGGATGGGGCAAGGAGAGGAACCACGGATAAGGGTAGATGGCGATGCACAAACAATCGACTTACAAGAGGTAGATGGCGATGCACGAAGCAATCGACTTACAAGAGAAATGGCGATGCCTGAGGCAATCGACTTACAAAAGGATAGATGAATACGTGCTGGTTCTGTTAAGTTTTGAAAATGATTACTCGACGTTGGATCGAACTTTTGATCTTGTTTTGAAATGGTTATCGAATGTTCGTTTTAATTCTTGTATTAACAGATGAATAAAGAATGAAAGAATAAACATTATACACTTCATGGGAGAGGGGTACATTTATTATGAATGGGGATAGTTCATGGCAATCAAACAATAATATTATATGCCTCATACATCATACAAGTAGGCAACAGTTAATCAAACAGATGAGATAAGCAAACATGTACATGATCAAATCAAATGAATCAAAGAATGATATGAAGGAGCATTAGACAATGCATGAGAAGTATAAACATGTTAAGCAATCATACAATAGAAGCATGGATGAAAGAAACAAGTATAAAAAATATCAGATAAATCAGACAGATGAAACTATGCACACAAAGGATCACTGAATAATTTAATCGGGAAATGATGCAAGGATCAAATAAAATCAAGATGAAAGGCCTCTAATACACGGCATATGAGATGAACAAGGGAGGATCAAAATATCTCTTCAATTGCCCTAAACAATCCCTAAGTCAAACATCGATCATAGAAAAGTCAACCGAAAGGTCAAGTCAACTTAACAATTATCAAATAAATAGTAAATTAATCAAGAAAATAATGAAAAATTAAACTAAATGAGGTGAGGTCAGGACATCATCATCCCCCAAAAAGTTTTAAAAATAATGTGAATTAGTGTATAAATTAATTGAAACAAAACAGAAGTCAAATGAAAAGTCAACCAAGAAAACTAGGTCAAAAATAAATCCAAAATAAATTGAAAATGGGAAATAAAATTCCAAGAAAAGGTCAGGTTGACCATGAGACATTGGTCAACCCTCATCCCAAAAATCAGAACCTAAAAACAATTCTAAGTCATGAAAATAAAATTAATAAATAAATGTATATCAAAATGATCCACTTGAAATAAATAATTGAAATAAAATATTAACATTAAATAAATATGAAAATAAAAATTAAATAAAATAAAATAAAACATTAAGAAATATGAAAAGTATTTTTTGGTACTTTTAAAAAAATATATTTTTTAGAATTAAAAACAAAATAGAAAAATAAAATAAGAGTTAAAAATGAAAATAAACAAATGGGGTGCATTAGCAATTAGATTGAACTGGAAATGTAAGGGGCGCTCATGGGCCTGGAAACAATGGGTGTCAAAAGCGGATAGTACCAAGGCCCGGTCCACATGTTTTATCAGCGTGACACCATTTAAATGAGATAACATTTTAGTTTTTTTTAAAACTCATGTAGACATGCGCATCAACCGGTCAAGTGGAGTTTAAGTCACTAAATGACAAAACTGGCACGGATGGACAAGATCATAACAGGCGCGCACGATCTGATGGCCTATGCAGCGACACGTCTCATCTTCTCACAAGCCAAGGAAACCCTAGCCATGCAGGAGTGAAACGCAACCATATGCAGTAATATTTTGCTCATTTTCAACAACAAAATGCTCATGCTACAGTTCACGAAATGGCACGAAGTAAAAAGCAAAATTTAAGTATGCAATGAGTAGAACATCATGGTGTTTTGTTTCATTAAAAATAGTGACTTGAACATAGAGAAAAGTGAACAGCAAGATGGCCTCATGCACACGGATTCCACAGAAATTTAACAACATAAACTCAAACTTAAAGACAATGCCTCGTGTTGAGGGCTTTATAAATAAGCATTGCATAGTATTTACATAGAACACAACATGATGCAAGCATGTAAGCATGATGAACAAGCATGGAATGTGCATGGTAACATGATAAGCATGGTGAACACAAGTAATGAACAAGTAGGAATATGGCCATGGAAGAGAGTAGTCAAGGTACCTAGTGGAAAACAGTCCACTGCCTCTTGGTATTGGAGGAATGGAAGAAGAAGGAAGATGCTTTGATGCTTGTGCAATGGAAGAGGAGAGAAATGGATCTTGAACTTGCCAACTTGCCAACTTGCCTTTGCTTGCCTTGCTCTGAAATTTTGCAGCCACCACCCTTCAAGTTAGGGTTTTAGTGGTTATATATGTTGTATCTCTCATTCTTAATGGGCTGAAATGTTTGTTTTGGTTCATGAGCAAAATGCAATGCCAAAAGGTGAGGTGTATTAGAAGATCTCTTGTTTTGGCAAAGGTTAAGTGAGTGAAACAAAAGTACATGGCCAAATGAG
This sequence comes from Lathyrus oleraceus, assembly GCF_024323335.1. NCBI lineage: Eukaryota > Viridiplantae > Streptophyta > Magnoliopsida > Fabales > Fabaceae > Lathyrus > Lathyrus oleraceus. The sequence goes on along the minus strand of NC_066584.1, from coordinate 457,807,702 downwards.
GTAAAGAAAGAGGGTTGGTCGATTTGCAGCTTTATTGGTTATTTTGGTCTGGCTAGAAAAACAATCCAACAGGGTGACTTTGAGACTTTGTATCTTGATGAGTATGTGACCAAATGGCAAGGCAATGCAAACAGTAGGAAGAGTGCATGGAGCTTAACATCTTACATGTTGAACACAAGTTGAAATGATGAGTGGAAAGAGGTGAAAAATGGTCATAAAATCGTGTCTCATCATCTGCAAAATGGCTGGGCCAGTTTGGCCTAAATGCTGCCTAAAAATTCAGTTCATGATGCCAACTTTAGATGAGTGCATCTCTCAAACCAATGATCCAAATGGGATGATTCCAAAAGGATGTGAAAGAGGACATGGCAAGGTAAAATTGTTATGAAGAAAGTGTTTTCAAAAGATGCCTTGAAATGCAAGAAATCTGGCCAAGAAGTCTTCACAAATTTTTCAGATTTTGGACTTAGAAAATTTTCTAAGTGTCCTAAAATAATGTTCTCACTTTGACCAAGCATAACTTTCTCAATTCTAATCCAAATGGAACAAACTTTATATCTCTAGAAAGATTGGAACAAGAGGAACAACTGTCATGTTGGGTAAATTTTCAAATGGAGCTTGCATCTTGATGGAAAATAGGCTTAAAATGGGTGCAATAATCATGAAAACTTGCCCTAAATGGAAAGTCAACTATTTCCAAATTTAGTAACTTTTTTAATTCCTGATTAAATGATGAATCCATGATCCAACCTTGATCAAATTTCACATGTAGGCTCCCTTAGGCATGGATTTTGAGATTCCACTCTCAAAATGCCAGGAGTTGACTTTTCTGGCCCCACAGTTGACTTTTTTTAAACTGTCTGATTCCCGATTCCATTGATCAATTGAAGCACCTCTGGCTCAAATGAAGAGCTGATTTTTTGTATGTAGACCCTTGTGGACATATGGAGGGCCATGGAAAAGAGTTTCACCCAAGGAATCAGACATAAACTGATTTTATACCAAACCCTAATTTTAGGGCAAAATGGTCAAGAATTGATTGCACTGATTGCCAATGGATCTTTTTGAGATGATTGTGAATCTTCCTAGGCCAGGATGCCTCTCTAATCATGACATGAATGAGCCCCCTTTTCTTCCAACCAAACATTGCCTGTTGCAGGTAGCCACGAAACCCTAATTTCTGATTAAATCCATATGCACACTCTGGGGGCTCTGAATCCTCCATTGATGAACTGTAGACCACCATAAGATACCTGGACCACCTTGAGACTTGTATATTTGGAGAATGAAGTTCAATTCTCAGTCTTGCTTTGTGTGGGATCCCTCTAGTTAAAGAGTGGTCAATCAAAAACTGATTCCCAAATCACTAATGCAGTATGCAATGAGTATGACCTAGTATGATGCTAATGAAATGTAAGACATAATCCCATGCTTCCAGGAAAAAAAGAAGGGTAAATTTTGAGGTATTACAAGTATTATGAATTATGCTCATGAAACATACCACACACAAAAAATATGTAAAAGGTGTGGCCTAATCTCATCCATACTCATGTTAATTTTTCAATCAACTAGCATTAGGACTTTGAGATGTCATAGGCCAAATGGAAATGAATAAATGAAGAAGAGGAATGAGATGAAGTGGGAAGGGGATGAATGAGATCACAAATTGGCCAAAGGAGGACTTTTACCAAATTAATATCATTCATTCATTTTTGGGAGATGGAATGTACATTCCATCAATCCCCTAAATCCAATGATATTAACTTAACAAAGTGAAATCAACCTTGACCAAGGCCCAACAACAAACAAGCAAACTCAACCAAGTCAATACAAATGGTCAACAAAAATAATTGGCATTTATTCAATTAAAAATAATAAAATAGTGCATTTAAATCAAATATATTTTGTCCAATTCCTAAAATCTCATTAAAACACAAAAGAAATGGCCATGAGATTTATCATAGGTCAAACAAGGTCAAAGGACCTTGGAGAAAAAATTTCATAATTTTTGGACATTTAAAAATATTTTTAAACAATTAAAAACAAATTCAAAATCAATTAATTCATGAAAAGTATTAATAATGATCCAAAAAATAATTTTAATTCAGAATATGAAAGAGAAAAATATATGATTTTTTTTGTGAAAGTCCCATATTTTTTGGATCAATATTGAATTTAATATGAATTATTGAAAATAAAGCAAATAAAATGAAAATTCAGAAAATCAAAATTACGTGGACCATCAGATCTCCCTCATTAATCGAGGTGGCAGATCAGATGGACCCTAGCGCACTATCCACCATGGATCTTGGTCAGTGCGTGGCAAATATGGTATTCAAAACCAACGCTTAGGATTAGAACAAAACACATGGATCATGTGGTTCAGATGCTAGCCAACTCATCGCCGGAGTCAGGGCTCCGGTCATCTTCTCCGGTGGACCTCACCGGACTGGTCCACCATGAACCATCACCAAAAATAAAAACAAGGACATGATCTTAAAGAAAAAATGGCACTGAGCTCGAATTTGACCTCCATTCACTCCAATTCCAAGTATATTGAGAGATACATGGAATTGAAATTTGAGGTACATGAACTGAGTTGCTTTGATTTGACCTCAAAGCAACTCAAACTTCTTGCCTACATTGGTAAGATTTCAGACAACCAAAGAATCAATGGAATTGAGCAAGAATTTAAGAGAATCGAAGAGTTCAATTTTTTTGGGAAATACCTTCAATGAAGGTCTGGATTTAATGGATCTTGATCTTGCCTGTGCTTGGTCTCCCTCCACTTGCTTTCAGGAGAAGGATTGAATGGTGAAAAAGCTATGGATTCCTGGAGAATTGAATTCCAAAATAGTGGAGATTCAAGCTCAAATTCAAAAGAATTTTTCTGGCTTATCCTTTGAGAATTGAGGGTTTAAAATGGGGGATCAAAGCTGGCGCCAATGTGTATCAAGTTCTGAGCAATTGAAGCTCTATTTATAGCTGAAATGGTTGATAATTGCACACTCACATTCACTTTCCAATTTTGGCAAATGGTGATGCAATGGTGCATGGGCGCGCATAGGCCTGTGAAATGATTGCTTGAGGTCCATAATTGAATATTAAATGCTCTGAAGTAAGCTTGGATTGCAAGGCAAATGCACATTGATGTTTAAAGCTTGATCCTTGCCAAGTGAGGTCACCCTGTTTAAGCCATGCGCAGCCTATGCATTTCATGTCCAAAATGTATGAATTTGAGCTATTTGGAAAGGTGAGATCAAGAGGAAAAACTTTCATGTTCAACACTTTTTCATTTGGAGCTTGTAATTTGGAGAAATTTGAGGTGGATGTTTGGAAATTTTTGACATATCAAAATTTTTCTAAGTGTCAAGCCATATGTCTCAATATTCCACCTTGATTAACTTTTTATAGGAGCTTCAAATGAGAAAAGTGTTTTCATCAAAGTTGTAGCTCTCTTAAAGACCTTTAAAATAGTCACCAATTTAATGTCATTTGGATTTGAAATGATAGAGTTATGCATTTTTAAAGTTTGGAAAAATCACTTGATCAATGGTATAGGTCAAAAGTGACCTATAATGTAACCTCATATCACATGATCAAAAAAGTTGAATTATCTCCCATTCCAAACATTAAAGTTGAAGTATACACATTGAATTTGATTTTGCAACTTGTAAATCTTTCATCTCATAAAAATTGAGCAAGTTATGGCCTTGGGAAGTTGACTTTCAAATTAGGGTTTAGACAAAATGACCTATAATGTTTCAACATAGAAAATGATTTTCCAAGCAAAACTAGATCTAGTTCTTAACATGAAAGTTGTTTTTAATGTCATTTATAGTAAGTTTTATCTTGTAATTATTTTCATATGGTGAAAATTGTAGGAGATAGGGTCTAGGGAGACCCAGTTTTGATCAGATGAATTCATCTGGCCAACCACCATCAACCAACTTGCTAATTTCCATTTCTCTTGACTTTCTTAGCTCATGGTAGATCATATATGCATAAGATGATTAAATTTTAATTCCCCTTGAGAAATTTGATCAATTGGTGAGATAGCTTGTTGGAGAAGTTACTCAAGATACCCAGTCAAACTAGGGTTTCCAAGGCAAATCACCCTCAAACTCTTGAAGAAAACTTGATCAATATGACATGTAGAGAACATTGGGACTCATATATGATATTCATAACCATTCTTGAATCAATTATTGGTTGTACTCTTTGTTCATGAGGGTCTCAAACCCTAGATGTGATCTTGATGAATCAATGAGATCCTGCCCTTCCTACAAAAGAGTTAGACAAATACAAAGGCATATTTTTGGTATTTTGGTTAGTGAAATGATAAAATATAATTATGATATAATTACAAAGTGCTTGGTGATCTCTCCCAAAACAAACCTAATGAAGGAGGGGTAAGGAGGATGCCAAGGTATGATCCCAATGCTAATGCTTATGATGAAATTGCATGAGGGATCTTAGGGTCAAAATTGGGGTCTTACAAAAACTGCAGATAACACAGCCATCATGGTCATGCTCACAATCACTGGTCAAGCACAAAGTTCTATGGATTTCTACCAAAGACTGGCGAATATGACGAATATCGAAAACCCTGAAATTCCCAGGATAACCATCTACCATATTTATAGAAGCATTGCCATGAGCAGGCAACGAATTAGCTTTGACATTAGGCCCGCAGTCCTCAAAGGACACCAAACCACTCTTGATCCATTTCTGGACCTCATGCTTCAAAGGATAACAATTTTCAATGTCATAGCCGAGGGCTCCCTAATGAAAAACACGGTGCAAATCGGGCTTGAACCACCATGGCAAAGGTTCAGGTGTATGTGGAGGATCTCTTTCTTGAATCAAATTCTTGACAACCAAAGAAGGATATAATTCTGCATAAGTCATTGGAATAGGATCAAAAGTGACCTTCTTCCTCTCAAAATTTTGTTGATTGTTGTTGTAGTGATTGTTGTGGGTACGATGTTGCTGTTATTGATGTTGCTGAATGGGTACTGATTGATTTGCTGAATTACTGGTAAAAACATGAATAACTTATGATACTTGATGATGATGCTGGCTAGATCTTGCATTCTTCCTCACATGAGGCCTCTTCTGCCTCTCTACAATCAATGTATTGGTTTCCCCTTCCTTCTTCTTGGAGAAATTACCACCATATTTCTTGCCCGTAGACGCCTCTTCTTTAGATAACCGGTCATCTATGACACCCTCTTCCAACTGTATCCCTATGTTCGCCATTTCAGTGAAATCATTAGGAGCACTGGCAATCATACGTTCATAATAAAATGAACTCAGAGTCTTCAAAAAGATCTTGGTCATCTCATTCTCCTCCAAGGGTGGGCTAATTTGAGCAGCAAGCTCTCTCCATCTTTATGCGTATTCCTTAAATGTCTCCTTATCTTTCTGAGACATCGATCACAACTGATCATGATCAGGAGCCATATCAATATTGTACTTGTATTGCTTGACGAAGGCCTTGCCCAAGTCATTGAAAGTATGAACACTAGCATTGTCCAAACCCATATACCACTGAAGTACATCACTAGTTAAACTGTCTTGGAAGTAGTGGATGAGTAGTTTATCGTTATCTGTCTGAGTAGACATCTTACGGGCATACATTATAAGATGGCTCAAAGGACAGGTGTCATACCCCAAAATTTGCCTGTTAATTTTTATGATAAATTGATTCATGCATGGCATTCATTTCACATTTGCATTCATTCATTAGCATACATTCTCATATAAATTATAAATTTTAATTTATTTATTATGTGATACAGATATAAAAAATAATAATAATTTTGGTTATCTGTATGATATAAATAAATTTTATATATATATATAAATAAAATAGTTTTAATTTAATGATAAATAAAAATAGATTTGAATTTTAATTGTATAATTAAAATTTTAAATTAAATTTATTTGTTAAAGCTCATTAAATTATAATAACTATTTTTTATAATTTAGTGCCTCATGTTCCATTTATTCATTATTTATAAATAGTATTTATTTAGTAATTCACGTTTTTTACTTAATAAAATTTATTTATAAGAGTAACATTTTTTTAAAAGCCCATAAATTATAAAATAATTTTGGTTGATATAAGTAAGAATAATTTTGATTTTTTTTTAATGATGAAAGTAAAAATAGAAATAGGTTTAAATTTTAATTCAATTATGTAACTAAAATTTAAATTAATTTTTATTTAAATTATTCATTATTTATAATAATATTTGCATTTAATAAATATTTAGCAAGGTTAAACCCTAACTCTCCTAAAGTATAGGAAGGGATCCAAATATTTAGCAAGGTTAAACCTTAACTCTCCTAAAGTATAGGAAGGGATCCAAATATTTAGCAAGGTTAAACCCTAAAGTATAGGAAGGGATCCAAATATTTAGCAAGGTTAAACCCTAATCCACACCATTATAAATACTTCATATGGCTGCAGCGAGATGGGGGAGATGAAAAAGAGGAGAGATACAGCAGAAGAAGATACACAAGGCAAGGCAAAAGCAAGAAGATTCACGGGCAGGGAAAAGAGAAGCAACCATAAAGCACTCATAGCCTGAATAAGAACAACACACATACAGTGAGCAAGCTAGAAGAATCAAATCCCCGGTAAGTGTTCATTATGGAATTTGCATCCAGCATGATTACCTTGCAATACTCCTTAATTCATGCATGAATAATATTGGTTTAATATATATATATATTAAGATGATGTATTCATGGTTTGGTGGATGTTGATATTGCTTTATTAAAGTATGCATCTGTTCTTGATATGTCATAGCATGTTGGAGAAATTCTGTTTGCATGATTAAAGAATTATATCTGCCATTTAATTATTATTATATGAGTGTTGTTTCTAGCATGATTATGTTTATTTCACATGCTGTTATTACATAATAATTATGATGATAATATAATGGTGATAATATAAATCTTTGGTGGTCTTTAACATGTATGTGTAAGGTTTGTTTTATCATTATCACTTGCACTAAAGAGAACTAATACATGAGTAAAATAATATAAGCTTCTTGATTTATGCATGGCTATTTTTATTATTGCATGATGATTACATATGATCTTATTTTATGTGTGTGGTTTGATATAAGATGAAGTTACAGGTTTGTTGTATTCACATGAAAGAAACAACATGAGAAAAAATAAAGTAGCTTGCCGTAAGAGAGAAAGTTGTAACATGCATGGTGGTGTTGTGTCAAAAATGGAAAACTTCATGTAGAATTAATATATATTTTAATGAAGGCGAATAAATAATGAATGGACCAACATGGCTCGTTGGTAGCTCCCCCCTCACTGCAACGTAGAGGTCCTGGGTTCCTGCCCCCAGGACCTATTGTGTCAAACTATGATATAATTTAATCTAGTTTATTAATTAAATTTTCATATATCACTTAATTAATTAAAATGGACTATTTTGAATAATAAAAATCTAATTATATTTTTTTTCTCTTTTCTTTTAAAATTTCTATCAATTTAGTCTAAGTTTTTCCATAAATTCATGAAGAAAAAAAGTTTCTATTATTATAGACTAAAAATATTCTTAATTCATTCTTAAATTTAGTTTATTTATTTCATTTGTCATGAACTTTCTATGTAATAGATTTAATTAGGATTTTTTTTATTTCTTTCTTTTTAGTTTAATTAGGTTTTATTATTTGGTATGCCCTTTTAATTTTGTACTCGTTAATTAAGATTTAGATATTTTGTATCCCCTTTTAACTTATGTACCCCCCATCCTGAAGCCATGTAATAGCGTAGTCTTATTTTTCGCACTTTAATTTTTCCATACTGTGAATATAACTGTCTAAATGTATGCTAATAGGATTGCATGGAAAGATAAATAATCGAACTTAGATAAATTAATTCAAGATAATATATCCGAATCCAATCATTTCCACACTTGCACCTCTAGGGTAACCCTCTCTTTGTTGCCTTACGATATTACGGTCATGTCCCGCGAATGTGGGGATACCCTTAGCAAAGACCCTTTCGATTAAATCATCATCATCCCTAAACAGATAAGTCATAGTCCCTTCGATCAAAAGGTCAATGTCCCTACAAGATAAATCATAGTCCCTCGAACGTTGCCTTCGAATATATGACCTTGTCCCTCGAACGTTGCCTTCGAATATATGGCTTTGTCCCTCAATGACCCTTGTTGTAGCCTATGATTAAATGATGCTCGTCCCTTCGAATGCTAAGGTATCCTTATAAATGTTGCCTTCAATGACCAATCGACGACCCCCCCCCCCCCCGATGTCCCTTTACATCCAAAGGATAAGACTACTTACTTCTCAATAGTAAGGACAGTTTTACCCTCCTAAGGATAGGAAATACCTATAAAGACCTTGGTTAGGTATAACTCTTAAATGCTTGCTCACAGCTTAAAATACTTTTCACACCTCACACTTTTCAAAACATCTTTTAGAAAATCACCACTTGGTATACATTCGCACCAGAATCATCGCCGAGTTATATTTTTCTAAACATCTTTCAAAATCAAACGAGATAAACACTTTGTATACATTCGTACAAGAATCATTACAAAGTTAAACTCTCCTTTCAAAAGATTTTCTAAACACACCACATTTCTCAAACACTTTCTCAAACAAGGAAAACATAAGTGAGTTAAGCAATTAAGAGCCCATGGATAACCATGGATACAAAGGGTGCTAACACCTTCCCTTTGTATAATGCACCTCCCGAACTCAAAATCTAATCAAGGTCTTTCCTGTTCTTTTCCGCCTTTCCTTATTGGATAAAAGAAAAGTCGGCGGCGACTCTTGCTGTCCGCAACATTGCTTTTCAAAGCAAAAACACAAAGTCAGTTCACCGTATCACAGAACTGGAGACTCTGCTGGGGAATCTTAAAAAGAGAGGTTACCTTAAAGATAAGATCACTTATGTTTTCGAATTGTTTCTTTGTCTGATTTACTTTTAAGGGATTGTTTGGGTATTCTATGCTTGAGTGAAAGATCCTACACCCAGATCTAGTGTACCTTAGGTAAGTAGCAAGAGATCATCGCGATTGTCCGGCGTATACTGGAATGGTTAAAATGATGGCTATGGTTAATGTGACACTTTGGATGTCCTGATGTTCCTCATGTTTACTTGAGGAAAAATTTGGCGTCTGCGTGGTGTCATCAAAGCATTAACCAGACCTTTAGAACCCTAATTGACTCATCCTAGCCATTAGAAAGTAGTGAGATAACAGACTTCGATTCCGACTGGGGTTGGTTGATACTCGATACTACACTCTTTGAGATTGGACTTTAGGGAAATTTTGGTCAACCGCTTGGTGTTGCACTGAAGTGGACTTAAGGAAAGGTCAATGATTTGAGATCCTTCTAGAACCCGGTTATTATTCTAGGACGGGTTGAACCAACCAAACTTCAGTGGGGAGGGTACTTACCTATGGAACTCATGCAAGCTTTAAAACCTAGGAATGGTTGTGGTGTGACTTGTTTGTGCTTGTTACTTACTTGACATCATAACATCATAACATCATGACATCATGGCATTGTACTAACCATTTCGAGGACTTAGGGATTTAACTTTGCTCTGTTTTATAGGGCTATGGCTTCCAGGAAGACCATCCGGATCAATTTTTTAGCGACCTCTCCTCCACTCAAGGATTTAGTGTCAGAACTTCCCGATCATGCTCAGTTCATCAAGAAACATGGTTATCTCCTCAATTTAGTTACCACCGATTTCAAGGAAGATATGATGAGAGTTCTATTCCAGTTCTTCGATCCTAAACATCATTGCTTCACCTTCCCAGATTATCAGTTGGTACCCACATTAGAAGAATTTTCCAGGTTGCTTGGGATACCTATCCTTGATCAAACACCTTTCAGTGGTTTAGAAAAGATTCTGAGGTCTGAAGAGGTCGTTGCGGCTTTACACATGACAAAGTCCGACATTGAAACTAATTGGGTAACAAGAAGTGAAGTTAATGGTTTACTTGCCAAATTTCTGATAAGTAATGCCCGAGAATTCCTAAAAGCTATGAGTGTCCACGCTTTCGAAGATGTTCTAGCATTACTAATCTATGGTTTGGTGCTATTTCCTAATCCGGATCAATTCATAGACATGAATGCTATTAAGATATTTCTCACTCATAACCCTGTGCACACCTTGCTTGGAGACATTTTGCATTCCCTTCACACTCGTACTATGAAAAGGCAAGGGACTCTCATGTGCTGCATACCTTTATTATCTAGGTGGTTTATTTCGCACCTTCCTCAATCAGTCTTGAAGAATGAGAAAATTTTGAAATGGTCTCAAATGATAATGTTTCTCTCCCATTCAGACATCCATTGGTGTCCCCAACCCAAAGAAAATGTTATCATCATTGACCGTTGTGGAGAATTCTCTAACGTACCACTCCTGGGGATAAGAGGAGGTATTACTTATAATCCTGCTTTATCCCTACGTCAGTTTGGTTATGCTCGAAGAGATGGTCCACATGAAATAAGTATCCAAGGCACTGTGTTTGACTATGACAACGATTCTCAAGGTCTCCTTCAAAGGTTTGTACGAGCTTGGGGCATGGTGAAAAGAAGTACTTTAGGACAGAAAAACTCTATTCCTATGGAACCTTATCTCAGATGGGTACGCGCCAGAGCTCCTGAGCTTATCATGCCATATCTTGCAATCGGACCTCTGATTGTTGAACCAAAAGTTGAAGGAGGTACCCCTCAGATCATTCCTTATCCAGATACCTACCAATGTTGAAGAATTAAAGAAATCTTGGATCCAGTTGAGAGATGAAAGGGATACTTTTGAAGCACAGTTTTGTGCTGAAAGGAAGAAAGTATTAGAGCTCACCAGCCAGCTTAATGAGGAACGAAGTCTCGATGCATATCTCCGCCCAAAAAGAAGTCGTCCCTGGGAGACTTGAGCTTTCATTTTTTCTTGTAATGAACATTGATTAAAGAAATTATTAATAAAAGTTCCCCTTTTTGGTGGTTTACGCAAAGTTAAATTCCAAAAGTCCTTGAAAACATTTCATACATTGCATAGCATAACATAACATTGCATAACAGGTACTCTAAAGGATCAATGTTCTCACGGTCTTCCTCTCAAACAGAAAAATGGCCCTCGGACAAACTGTCAAGGATCTCCAGGCTCAGAATGCTCAATTCCAGGAGATGATCTTGAACTTATCCAAGGGGCAGGAGGAACTGAAGACTCTATTGCTCGAGAAGAAGAAAGACAAGAAATCTGTGAGTTACATTAACCCGGGAAGAAGGCTTAAAGGACAGGCTCCAGGAGTCAAGATTGGAATTCCGAAGGATAAAGAAGATGAGACAGAAAATGATTCAGAAGATGAGAATGTTGATCCCTTCAACCCTGAGGACGACTATGAAAATTATGAAAATGAACAGTACTCTCCGAAAGATGATAAGTATAAGTTGTTGGAAGAACGTATGCTAGCTATGGAGGGTCAGAAGGCGCCCGGTCTGGATTTCGAAAGCTTAGGTCTGGTCTATGATGTGGTTATTCCTTGCAAATTCAAGGTCCCCGCTTTCACTAAGTATGATGGTGCGTCTTGTCCTCAGATGCATCTGAGAGCTTATGTGAGAAAGATCCAGATGTATACCTCTGATAGGAAGCTATGGATCCATTTCTTCCAAGAGAGTCTGTCTGGCACACAGTTAGAGTGGTATTATCAGCTCGAGAGCTCTAACATCCGCACCTGGACTGATTTAGCGACAGCTTTCTACAAGCACTACTAGTATAATTCTGAATTAGCGCCTACTCGACTACAGCTGCAGAATATGACTATGGGCTCTAAAGAAAGCTTCAAAGAATATGCTCAAAAATGGAGAGACTTGGCTGGCAGAGTCAAACCCCCTATGACTGATCGAGAATTAGTGGACATGTTCATGGGTACACTGACTGGCCCATTCTACAGCCATCTATTGGGAAGTTCCTCATCGGGTTTCACTGAACTTAGATTGACGGGTGAACATGTTGAAAGCGGCATTCGAAGTGGAAAGATACAGGCGGCTACCTCTACAAGCACCAAAAAGTCCTATCAGGGGAAGAATGAATCAAATGCTGTGTATGGTCAAAGGGGTCATAACAAGAAAAATCGTGACCATATTGTTGGAGCAGTTACGATTGCAACACCGCCATCTCAAAACTTCCAACACAGACAAGACAGACCAAGAAGGCAATTTACCAAGATCAATATGACTTTAGCACAAGCACTGCAGGGTATGCTAAAAGCAAATTTAATTACCCTCAGAGATCCTCCTGCAAATCCCAACACTACTTCTCCTCGTTATAATCCCAATGCCAGGTGTGCATATCACTCCGATAGCCCCGGGCATGATACAAACGATTGTTGGTTGTTGAAGAATAAGATCCGGGATATGATCGACGCTGGAGAAATTGAATTTGATCCTCCGGAGACTCCTAATGTCATCACTGCTCCTATGCCTAATCATGACAAGACTGTTAATGTTGTGGATGACAATTCTCACATTACTAATGTAGCTGACTTAGCATCTCCTCTCCTGATCATCAAGAAGAATTTATTGCAAGCTGGTTTATTTCCAGGTTGTGCTGAAAATTGCGATCTCTGTATACTCTGACCCAATGATTGCTTGAAGTTGAGGAATGGTATTCAACGGCTGATGGATGATCGTACAATTCTCTTTGAAAAGATTCCTAAGGTGGAAAACCCTATTGAAGAAATATCTGTGATTGCTAGGTCCAAAGTTCCAGTGAAGATTACCGCTACTAGAGTGCTTGTGAAGATTACTGCTGAACCCAAGGTAGCTCCCCTAATTATTACTGCACCTGGCCTAGTATCGTATTCCTCAAGCAAAGCCATTCCGTGGAGATATGGAGGTGATGTTTACATCCACGGCATAAAGCAAGATGATAATTCTGCTAATCCTAATGACGTTGACATTGTTGGGACTAGTAAAATTACTCGAAGTGGAAGGATCTTCTCTCCAGAAATCTCACCTCTCGCCCCTGAAACTCGAGGAAAGGGACCAGTAATCAATCCTTCTCAGTCAAAGACACCAGTCGAAGTTACTACCGAAGATGTTGCCAAGCAGGAAATGGAAGAAATGCTGAAAATCATCCGTAAGAGTGATTTTGATGTGGTAGAACAGCTGGGGCATTCTCCGCCTAAAATTTCGATGTTATCCTTGTTATTATCTTCTGAATCTCATGCCAATGCACTGATAAAATTCTTGAAGACCGCTCATGTACCTCAGGAGACATCTGTCGATCAGTTAGAAAATTATGTTGTTAACTTGGTTGTTGATAATGGCATAGGCTTTTCTGATACTGACCTGACACCAGCAGGAAAGAATCACAATAAAGCTCTGCATATCTCCATTGAGTGTAAGGGGATCACCTTGTCTCACGTGTTGATCGACAATGGCTCTTCTTTGAATGTGCTACCGAAAGCTGTGCTCGATAAGCTTGACTGTAAAAGCATTGAACTGAAACCTAGTGACGTTGTGGTGCATGCTTACGATGGTGCGAAGAGTGTTGTCCATGGTGAAGTGGTTCTCCCTATCAAGATAGGACCTCAAGTCTTCAACACTACCTGTTACGTAATGAACATTCGTCCTGCCTATTCCTGCTTGTTGGGACGCCCTTGGATCCATGGGGCAAGTGTTGTAGCTTCGTCTCTCCATCAAAAGCTGAGGTATCTAATAGAGGGCAAGATTGTCATTGTGTGTGGAGAAGAAGAGTATATTGTCAGTAGTGTGCATACCTTCAGATACGTCGAGATGGATGGTGAATTCTTTGAGACTCCTTCTCAGTCATTTGAAGTAGTTCCTCCGACCAGTCCTGTCCTTAAGTCAACTTCCCGTGTGCCCAAGGTTATTCGTGCTCCTCCTGTTATGATTTCTCTGAAAGATGCTCAAGCCGTGGTTGAAGATGGTGGTCGTACTGGCTGGGGTCAACTGATCGATGTACCGTACAAGTCTGATAAATTTGGCCTGGGGTTTAGCTCTGAAAAGATAGTCAAAGATCAGATTAATGCTATAGAAGATGCTGATAGCGATTGCGACTTGGATAGCTGGATTTTCCCAACAATTGGTGACGGACTCAATAATTGGAAGGCTGAAGACACTATCTCGATTTCCTTTAGTCAGGAGTAATTGTTATTGCTTATTTTAGTGTTTCAAATTTTGTAATTTTTATTATGAACAATTGAACTTCTTAAAGCATTGTGTCTATGCCTGGGGCATAATAGCTAATTTGTTAAGGGTTTTGTCATTTTCATAAGCATATTCACATTCAATAAATCAATGGACTTGTTGCATTCAAATATTGCGCTCTTTATCTTTCCTGTCATCTTTCAAATAAGCTATGTTTTCTTACACACACTCACGTAACAAATTGCAGATCCATATCCACTCTGGATCCTGTTGATAATAATTCTGCTACTATTAATTATGGCTTTAAAAATCCAATCTACCAAGCCGAGGATGGAAGTAAGGAAGATTGCGAAGTGCCTGGAGAGCTTGCCGGACTGTTACTACAAGAAGAAAAGACTATACAGCCGCATGAGGAATCAATTGAAATTGTAAATCTGGGTACTGAAGTAGACAAGAAAGAAGTTAAAATAGGAGCAAGCTTGGAAAACAGTGTCAAAGAAAGATTGATTCAGATGTTACATGACTATATAGAGATTTTTGCTTGGTCTTATGAAGACATGCCAGGACTGGATACTGATATAGCAGTACATCGTTTGCCGATGAAGGAAGATTGTAATCCTGTTAAGCAAAAGGTTCGTCGCATGCGTCCTGAAATGTCTGAGAAAATCAAAGTCGAGGTTATGAAACAATTTAATGCAGGTTTTCTAGCTGTTACTTCTTATCCTCAATGGGTTGCTAATGTGGTACCAGTGCCAAAGAAGGATGGTAAGGTGTGAATGTGTGTAGATTACAGAGATTTGAATAAAGCAAGTCCCAAAGATGACTTTCCACTTCCGCACATTGATGTTCTGGTAGATAACACCGCTCAACACAAGGTATTCTCATTCATGGATGGATTCTCAGGTTATAACCAGATTAAGATGGCACCTGAAGACATGGAGAAAACTACGTTTGTGGCGCAATGGGGCACTTTCTGTTACAAAGTAATGCCATTCGGTTTAAAGAATGCAGGGGCAACATACCAGCGTGCTATGGTGGTTTTGTTCCATGATATGATCCATCATGAAATAGAGGTATATGTGGATGACATGATAGCCAGATCTCATACTGAAGAAGAACATCTCGATCATTTATACAAACTGTTTGAAAGGTTGAAGAAATACAAGTTGAGATTGAACCCGAACAAATGCACCTTTGGAGTAAGATCCGGTAAACTCTTGGGCTTTATTGTCAATGGTAAAGGAATTGAGGTTGACCCGGCTAAGGTGAGAGCTATTCAAGAAATTCCAGTTCCCCGTACAGATAAAGAAGTCAGAGGTTTCTTGGGACACTTGAATTACATTGCCCGATTTATCTCCCATTTGACTGCTACTTGCAAACCCATCTTCAAATTACTGAGGAAAAATCAAGAGATAATATGGAATGATGAATGTCAAGAAGCTTTTGACAAAATCAAGAAGTATCTCCAAGAACCTCCAATTCTGATGCCACCAGTTGAAGGAAGACCTCTAATCATGTATTTGACCGTGTTAGAAAATTCAATGGGGTGTGTGCTGGGGAAACATGACGAATCTGGTCGAAAAGAGCATGCAATATACTAACTTAGCAAAAAGTTTACCGACTGTGAAACAAGATACTCACTGCTTGAGAAAACTTGTTGTGCTTTGGCTTGGGCTGCTCGCCGACTAAGACAGTATATGTTGAATCATACCACTTTATTGATTTCTAAGATGGATCCTATCAAATATATATTTGAGAAACCTGCTCTCTCCGGAAGAATAGCAAGATGGCAGATGATTTTAACAGAGTATGATATCCAGTATACTACCCAGAAAGCAATCAAAGGAAGCGTGTTAGCTTATCATTTGGCTCATCAAGCAGCTGATGATTACCAATCTATGAATTTTGAGTTCCCTGATGAGGATGTTATGCTTGTTACTGATTATGAAGAACCTGGACTGGATGAAGGACCCGAACTGGGATCCCGATGGACTATGGTTTTTAATGGATCTTCTAATGCATTGGGCAATGGTGTTGGTGTTGTAATTATTTCTCCCAAGGGTTGCCATACGCCTTTCACTACTAGACTATGTTTTGATTTTCCCAATAATATGGATGAGTATGAAGCATGTATTTTGGGACTCAGAGCTGCTATAGACCTGAGAATCAAGTTTTTGAGTGTGTACGGAGACTCAGCCTTAGTAATCAGTCAGATCAAAGGAGAATGGGACACTAAACATCAGAATCTCATCCCTTATCGAGAGTGGGTGTTGACATTAATCCCATACTTTGAAGAGATTACATTCGAACATATTCCACAAGAAGAGAATCAGTTGGCAGACGCATTGGCTACCATGTCATCTATGTTCAGAGTCAGATGGGACAATGAAGCTCCCATGATCACCATTGAACGATTAGATGAACCAGCATATTGTTATGAACTTAATACTGATGAAGTAGAAGAGAAACCTTGGTTCCACGAAGTAAAAAGATATTTAGAAACTCAAGAATACCCTGAAGGGGCATCCATCAATGATAGAAAATTTCTGAGGAAGTTCTCCGCTAAATTCTTTTTGAGTAATGGAGTATTATACAAACGTAATCATGATTCGACTTTGCTTCGCTGTGTGGATAAAAAGGAAGCAGAAAAGATTATGGAAGACATGCATGACGGTATTTTTGGGACTCATTCTAGTGGACATACGATGGCCAAGAAGATTCTGAGATCAGGGTATTATTGGTCTACCATGGAAGCTGATTGCCACCATCACTCCAGAACTTGTCACAAGTGCCAGATTTATACGGACAAAGTACATGTACCTCCTGCTCCATTGAATGTGTTGACAGCCCCTTGGCCCTTTGCAATGTGGGGCATTGATATGATTGGAGAGATTAAACCTACTGCTTCTAATGGACATCGTTTCATTCTTGTTGCTATTGATTACTTTACGAAGTGGGTAGAGGCAGCCTCATTTGCTTCTGTCACCAAGAATGTGGTGGCACGGTTCATCAAGAATACTCTTATTTGCCGGTATGGCATCCCTGAAAGAGTTATCACTGATAATGGTACTAATTTGAACAACAAGATGATTACTGAACTCTGCACGCAGTTCAAAATAAAACACCATAACTCTTCTCCGTACCGGCCAAAGATGAATGGCGCCGTAGAAGCTGCTAATAAGAATATTAAGAAGATTATACAAAAGATGATAGTAACATACAAAGACTGGCATGAGATGTTACCATTTGCTCTTCATGGTTATCGCACTTCAGTACGCACTTCGACAGGGCCAACTCCTTTCTCTTTAGTCTACGGAATGGAAGCCGTTTTACCAGTGGAAGTCCAGATTCCCTCTCTAAGAATTATGAAACATACAGGCTTAGATGAAGATGAATGGATTCAGACTCGACTCGATCAAATAAATTTGATTGATGAAAAGAGACTTGCGGCTGTTTGTCATGGGCAGATATATCAGAAGCGCATGACCCAGGCATTTAATAAAAAAGTCAAGAGACTGGTGTATCAAATTGGCGACTTGGTGATAAAGCGTATCATTCTACCATAAGGTGATCCTAGAGGCAAATGGACTCCCACATACGAAGGGCCATTTGTAGTTAAGAAGGTATTCTTTGGTGGAGCCATGATGCTTGCTACAATGGATGGCGAAGATTTCCCGCATCCCGTGAACGCGGACATAGTTAAAAAATACTACGCATAAAAGAGACCCGCTAGGTCGACATATCTAGGCAAAAGTAAGGGCATCCCGGCGAACCAAAAGGGTTCGGGCAAAAATTAGGGATAAACATATAAAAATATACACCCGGCAAGTCGAAAACCTGAAAAGGCGGCTTGGGCAAAAAAGGGTATCCTGGTGGACTGAAAACCTGAAAAGGTGGTCCAGGCAAAAATTAGGGATTAAAGCGTATGACTATGTCCCGTTCTCGGTCAAAGAGACTGAACAAGCCAATCACTTCTATCCGACAGCAAGAGATGAGATGCTTGAAGACATAATAGCAGTAGTAGAATTAAAATCAATAGGACTTTTTTTTCATAGCTGTTTTTTCTTTGCTTTCTTGACAATTTCCTCTTACTAGGATTTCTGTCTCCTTGTATTAAAATTGCTTGTTTATAAGCCCTCTTTCAAAATCAATACAATTTTATTTCCAAAAAGATACTTTTGTTTTACTTTCTCCGTTTTGTTTGCATAAAGGTCCATTGATTTAATTCGAATTAATATATGCATTTGAATATGATTGATGTTTACCGAAAATACATGCATAAAATAGAAATAGCAATTACTAAAAGACTTTAGGATCAAGGATAAGGTTTAACCATGCGTTCTAACAAATCTAGTTACAAATCTTATTCCCCAGCAAAACCAGTTATTCCCAGAAGAAATCGGCACTACTAGACAGACTGGTCATCTCTTTTATCCCCAGTCAGGTTCTGTTGAATATTTCTACCATCAGACAGAAATCAAATATCCCCAGCTAAGAAAGGGTCATCAATACAAATATATCCAACCAGAATATCGGGATTTATTTTCCCATGGCAAAAAATTTCAGACGCATAATTCATTCATGCATCATTTCACAGCATATACATGCATGCAATGTTCGCATTTATTTTCAATAGCATAAAACATCTCATGCATCATGACATGGCATGAGGCTAACTCTTTTCTTTTCCAAGTTAATTATCCTCCTGATACAGTCAAAATAAAGATTCATTCAGACGGATATCTTTATCGATTACATTCAAGATTCAGATACATCTTTCAGATATAATCCATATGAATATTCATTCTGACAAACATTCTGATATCCTCCTAATGATGGCATCTTTAAGCTCATCCCAGACATTTATTGCAAATACAACATATACAAATATTATCAGATATAGCCTAACGTACGGCTCATTCTGATTCAGCCTAACGTATGGTTCCTTCAACTATTCAATACGATCTAGCATACGACCCATTTGGATATTCATCCCCTCAGATACTACCTAGCGTATGGTACATTCTGAAATGTAGTCTAGCGTATGACTACCCCTTTTATCATCAGATACAACCTAATGGACGACTCATTCTGCTACTCATATACGATCTAGCGTATGATCCATTCTGATCTTTTATCCTCAGATACAGCCTAATGGACGGCTCATTCTGCAACTCAGATACGGTCTAGTGTACGACCCAGTCTGGCTCATCTCATCAGATACTACCTAGCGTACGGTATATTCTGAAATATAGTCTAGCGTGCGAATACTTTTTATCACCAGATATAGCCTAACGGACAGCTCACTCTACTACTTAGATACGATCTAGCGTACGATCCATTCTGATCTTTATTTCTCCAGGTACAGCCTAACGGACGGCTCACTCTGCTACTCAGATACAGTCTAGCGTATGACTCATTCTGATCCTTATCTCATCAGGTTCAGCTCACCCTAATATCACCTAATGGATGACTCATTATACGGTCTAGCGTACGACCCAGTGTGACACCCATGTCTTCAGATATGGTCTAATGTACGACGCACTTTGAAGCTCTCATCATCAAACTTTCTGGATGGCATCTTTAAGCCCATCTCCATCAAGACTATCTTTTAATTAACAAGTGCAAATTTTTGGGGCATTCTAAGTGTTCAATAATCTTCCACCTCCAGATCACGAATGGCGTACATACCATTCTAATTCTCTCGGTTTAAGAATATTGAACAGGGGCAGCTGTCATACCCCAAAATTTGCCTGTTAATTTTTATGATAAATTGATTCATGCATGGCATTCATTTCACATTTGCATTCATTCATTAGCATACATTCTCATATAAATTATAAATTTTAATTTATTTATTATGTGATACAGATATAAAAAATAATAATAATTTTGGTTATCTGTATGATATAAATAAATTTTATATATATAAATAAAATAGTTTTAATTTAATGATAAATAAAAATAGATTTGAATTTTAATTGTATAATTAAAATTTTAAATTAATTTTATTTGTTAAAGCTCATTAAATTAAAATAACTATTTTTTATAATTTAGTGGCTCATGTTCCATTTATTCATTATTTATAAATAATATTTATTTAGTAAGTCACGTTTTTTACTTAATAAAATTTATTTATAAGAGTAACATTTTTTTAAAAGCCCATAAATTATAAAATAATTTTGGTTGATATAAGTAAGAATAATTTTGATTTTTTTTTAATGATGAAAATAAAAATAGAAATAGGTTTAAATTTTAATTCAATTATGTAACTAAAATTTAAATTAATTTTTATTTAAATTATTCATTATTTATAATAATATTTGTATTTAATAAATATTTAGCAAGGTTAAACCCTAACTCTCCTAAAGTATAGGAAGGGATCCAAATATTTAGCAAGGTTAAACCCTAACTCTCCTAAAGTATAGGAAGGGATCCAAATATTTAACAAGGTTAAACCCTCAAGTATAGGAAGGGATCCAAATATTTAGCAAGGTTAAACCCTAATCCACACCATTATAAATACTTCATATGGCTGCAGCGAGAGGGGGAGACGAAAAAGAGGAGAGATATAGCAGAAGAAGATACACAAGGCAAGGCAGAAGCAAGAAGATTCACGGGCAGGGAAAAGAGAAGCAACCATAAAGCACTCATAGCCTGAATAAAAACAACACACATACAGTGAGCAAGCTAGAAGAATCAAATCCCCAGTACGTGTTCATTATGGAATTTGCATCCAGCATGATTACCTTGCAATACTCCTTAATTCATGCATGAATAATATTGGTTTAATATATATATATTAAGATGATGTATTCATGGTTTGGTGGATGTTGATATTGTTTTATTCAAGTATGCATCTATTCTTGATATGTCATAGCATGTTGGAGAAATTCTGTTTGCATGATTAAAGAATTATATCTGCCATTTAATTATTATTATATGAGTGTTGTTTCTAGCATGATTATGTTTATTTCACATGCTGTTATTACATAATAATGATGATGATGATATAATGTTGATAATATAAATCCTTGGTGGTCTTTAACATGTATGTGTAAGGTTTGTTTTATCATTATCACTTGCAGTAAAGAGAACTAATACATGAGTAAAATAATATAAGCTTCTTGATTTGTGCATGGCTATTTTTATTATTGCAGATGATTACATATGATCTTATTTTATGTGTGTGGTTTGATATAAGATGAAGTTACTGGTTTGTTGTATTCACATGAAAGAAACAGCATGAGAAAAAATAAAGTAGCTTGCCGTAAGAGATAAAACTGTAACATGCATGGTGGTGTTGTGTCAAAAATAGAAAAATCCATGTAGAATTAATATATATTTTAATGAAGGCGAATAAATAATGAATGGACCAACATGGCTCGTTGGTAGCTCCCCCCTCACTGCAACGTAGAGGTCCTGGGTTCGTGCCCCCAAGACCTATTGTGTCAAACTAGGATATAATTTAATCTAGTTTATTAATTAAATTTTCATATATCACTTAATTAATTAAAATGGGCTATTTTGAATAATAAAAATCTAATTATATTTTTTTTCTCTTTTCTTTTAAAATTTCTATCAATTTAGTCTAAGTTTTTCCATAAATTCATGAAGAAAAAAAAGTTTCTATTATTATAGACTAAAAATATTCTTAATTCATTCTTAAATTTAGTTTATTTATTTCATTTGTCATGAACTTTCTATGTAATAGATTTAATTAGGATTTTTTTTATTTATTTCTTTTTAGTTTAATTAGGTTTTATTATTTGGTATCCCCTTTTAATTTTGTACTCGTTAATTAAGATTTAGATATTTTGTATCCCCTTTTAAATTATGTACCCCCCATCCCGAAGCCATGTAATAGCGTAATCTTATTTTTCGCACTTTAATTTTTCCATACTGTGAATATAACTGTCTAGATGTATGCTAATAGGATTGCATGGAAAGATAAATAATCGAACTTAGATAAATTAATTCAAGATAATATATCTGAATCCAATCATTTCCACACTTGCACCTCTAGGGTAACCCTCTCTTTGTTGCCTTACGATATTACGATCATGTCCCGCGAATGTGGGGATACCCTTAGCAAAGACCCTTTCGATTAAATCATCATCATCCCTAAACAGATAAGTCATAGTCCCTTCGATCAAAAGGTCAATGTCCCTACAAGATAAATCATAGTCCCTCGAACGTTGCCTTCGAATATATGACCTTGTCCCTCGAACGTTGCCTTCGAATATATGGCTTTGTCCCTCGATGATCCTTGTTGTAGCCTACGATTAAATGATGATCGTCCCTTCAAATGCTAAGGTATCCTTATAAATGTTGCCTTCAATGACCAATCGACGACCCCCCCGATGTCCCTTTACATCCAAAGGATAAGACTACTTACTTCTCAATAGTAAGGACAGTTTTACCCTCCTAAGGATAGGAAATACCTATAAAGACTTTGATTAGGTATAACTCTTAAATGCTTGCTCACAGCTTAAAATACTTTTCACACCTCACACTTTTCAAAACATCTTTTAGAAAATCACCACTTGGTATACATTCGCACCAGAATCATCGCCGAGTTATATTTTTCTAAACATCTTTCAAAATCAAACGAGATAAACACTTTGTATACATTCGTACAAGAATCATTACAAAGTTAAACTCTCCTTTCAAAATATTTTCTAAACACACCACATTTCTCAAACACTTTCTCAAACAAGGAAAACATAAGTGAGTTAAGCAATTAAGAGCCCATGGATAACCATGGATACAAAGGGTGCTAACACCTTCCCTTTGTATAATACACCTCCCGAACTCAAAATCTAATCAAGGTCTTTCCTGTTCTTTTCCGCCTTTCCTTATTGGATAAAAGAAAAGTCGGTGGCGACTCTTGCTGTCCGCAACATTGCTTTTCAAAGCAAAAACACAAAGTCAGTTCACCGTATCACAACAGGTATTTTCCTCATACTTCTCAAAGTCCGGGACCTTGAATTTCACAAGTATTTTGACGTTAGGCACCAAGCACAACTCAACAGCACTCTTACCGAACAGATCCTTACCCTTCAGGGTCTTCAATTCCTTTCTTAGCTCAAGAAATTTGTCTTTCATCTCGTCCGTCTTCTTATAAACATTGGGGCCCTCAGGCGACTTGGAATGATAGATGGTTTCCTCGACACGAGGCAAAATATGCACGACAGAAGGAGGAACAGACATGACCGGCTAGATGCCGGAATAGAAACAAAAGTTGGAGCATATCCTTCAGGCATAAAGTTCGGCAGCATTCCTCACGGGAATCCGACAGGCATAGCTGGCGCAGACTAGCTAGTGGGAACTACATGCACCGGTGCAGAAACAACTTCAGAGATAACAGTCCTCTGAGGAGGAGCTGCAGGAGGTAGAGATGGTTGATTCTTAGTAGAAATAACAGACTCCACCAGAGCAGTGAGTCTAGCAATCTCTTCCTTAAGCTCTCGGTTCTCTTGTTCTAGATGATCCATTCTTCTCTGGTGATTAGCTTGAGTATTGTAGTGATGAGTCAGTTTGTCTGATACAATGAGGAAGAACAATAAGACATTTGGCCGAAGGTTGGAATGCAAGAAACCTATTATGCAAATGATGCATGAAATGCAATGTTTTTAAATTTTAATTTCAAGGAACATACAAAGTCCTACTTGCAAACATTTTAATAAATAATAATAATAATAATCAGTAATAACAATTTTGACCATAAAACTCTCTCATTTTATTCATAAAATTTTGGAAGGATTACACTGAGTACAATTTCAGAACCCAAAAATACAAATACAAGAGAAAAGGAAAGTATCATCCTAAGGATCCCTAGCAACTGAACTAGCCAAGGGCGTATACTTCCTTCAGATGCGTCTGATCTCTGACTCAAAAGTTTTCTTCATTTGAGCCTTCTCAATGACTAGCTAATCAACAATCTTCTTCCAAGCACCGGAAGACTAAGGAATACTAGGGGAAAATAATTCCTCTAGCTCTCTCTGCCTCTTCACTGCACGCTCTTCAAGAACATCAATGAGTGCACGTTTGTCTTTCGACTCAAGTTGCAACTCCACATGCTTTTGGTTCAACGCATGGAATCGCTCCTCCCAATGGTATCTCTCTTGCTTCATCTTGGCAAGTGCATCTTCCAACTCCTCTACATCTTGGTTAGGGAGAGTTTATGGCTCAACCATAACCACAAACATAGGTCTCTCGTATGCGTATGGCATCTTAAGCTCCAAAACTCTCTTCTTCACCCAAATAGTGTAAACTTCCAAAGCTACACAATTGCATGGATCAAGCTCGTCACTACCTTTCCTATGGACATTGTGCCAAGCATGCACCATTCTAATCTTCAAATTTTAGGGATCTTTACCCTCTTGATATAACAAGCCTTCTAACTGAACGTTATTAGGTTTATCTCTCAAGGGGAACCCAAGCTGACCACGAGCCAAAGTAGGGTTGTAGTTGATCCCTCCTTGTGTACCAATAAGAGGCACATTAGAGAACTCACCACAACTGTCAATAATATCCAAGCTATCAAATGAATAATCATACCAAACAATATCATCATTAGTGAGATACATAATTCTTTGAGACCACCGTAGACATTGCATGTTCTCCAGGAAAGCAGGTGTCTGAGGCAAGTGCAAAATAACCACTTGTACAGAAGAGGAATGCAGCACACAACGGTTCCACCACCTTTAAAATTCCTTAAATGCAAAGAGAAATACATGTCACTCAACAAAGTCGGAACAGGATTCCCAATCAAGAAGATTCTAATGGCGTTAACATCAACAAAGTTGTCAATGTTATGGAAGAATGTTAAACCATATATGAGCAAGAGAAAGATGGCTTCAAAAGCGTCCATACTACCAACTTGAGAAAAAATAGTAGCTCTACCAATGAGAAACTCAGAAGTTAACCCTATAATCCCTCTTTTCTTTATCATATTAGCATTTATCTCGGATTTCTTCAAATGAAGAGCTTCGGATATGACTTGAGATCTCGGGATCTCCTCCAATCCACTAAAAGGTACCTTGTTAGATACAGACATACCCAAGAGATGGGCATACTCCTCTAACATGGGCACAAGCTGATAATTGGGGAAAGTGAAGCACCAATAAAGAGGGTCATAGAACTGCACCAAGACACTCCGAAGTCCTTCAACCACATCAGTAGATAATATGGACAAGAGCTTCCCATGACGTTGCTTGAAGTCCAAGGGAACTAATACAAAGGATGACAGCTTCCTTAACTCTTTCAAGTTAGGACACATGAAACTGTACTTCTTAGTGTTCCTTTGTCCACAATGCATGGTCTGGAAATATTTGCAAACAAGACCTTAGTTTCCTTGGAATTTATTTTATGTGATGAATGTTATGATGCACATGTATGCATGAATGCAACAATCACGCACAAGGGATCACACACAAGGAAAACACAAACAAAGATCAAGGGATGGATCAAGACATCATCAAGATCAATCATCCATTTTGGTGGATTATGGTTTTCACCTTATCAACACCCAAGTTCCATTGATATTTATGAGATTGATTGGATCAACCAAGAATCAAAGAGTTTGTTATGAGTCACAAGCATGGAGTCGGATTAAGATCCATCCCAAAGGAGTGTACTAAGGGTAAAAACATGTAGATCATGTTTTAAAAAGTTCCCAGAGTCGTGATCTTATCTATTAGATACTATAGGTTAGGATGAAAGACTCGTCAACCCATAGTATTCTCAAGAGAAACTCGTCTGAGTATAGTATCGCGCAACGACTGTTATCAAGTCTACACTTGAACAGTCTCTGCACTACGTCCTAAATAGGAAAAGTTGGGTTAAATGTTCTATGGTCCTCAGCTTCTCTGACCCCGAAATCAGAGAAAGTAATGCCTATCCACGACTTACTCGTGTGACATCAGTAACTCCAAAGGGGTCTCCACTGAGTGGAGGATCTCATGTCAACTCGTTTAGGACTAATCCTTCAAAGCCAACATGACTATACCATCATTTTATCTTATATTGCACTCAAGTTCGGGTTAGAACTTATCTCGTCACACAGAGATCACCAAGCACAACAGACAGAAAGTATCACACATATAATATATAAAAACATTAAAAATCAATAATCAACAAATATAATACATGCAAAAAGTAGGCTAAACCCACTGAGGACTACTCCCCAGCATAGTCGCCATTTTTTTTCTATAGCGGTAAATTCATGACCATTGAGCTATTGGTTAACTCGACGTCAATAAAACCAGAGACGCCACCGCGCTTTTATTGTTTCCAAAGGAAAAGGGAAAAGTACGAACAAAACCCAAAGATAATAAGCTTTCAAATCAAAACTAATAAAATGTCAGAGATTACAGGTAAGGGGGTTGGTTACACAGAGGGAATGTATTAGCACCCAAAGTGTCCTAGGTACTCCTAGGGAACCCTTTTTGTGTGCAAGTGTTTTAGTTGAAAAGATGTGTGATAAAAAAGGAATTGGGGGATGATAAAATGAATTTATTTATTATATTTTTGTGATTGACAAGACCTTCGATCTTATGCCTATATACCAACATAAAAATGAGGGATCAAAACATCGTAGTTCATGGTAAAAATTTCAAAGAAATGGGTGGATTCATTTTAACAAAAACTTAAAGATCTTTTGTTATCAAAGGGAGAATACTCAACCAAATATCCACCGATAATGAATGATTTACAACATTTAAGAGGGAGGGCTCCAACTTGGATTCAATCAATAAGTATGCCACCGACCCCTAATAAATGGAAAGACTTATAATCAAATATATCATGGAAATGGGAGAATTATATCTCAACTAAAGGTAACTCAAATCTAAATACTCTCTTTTTGAAAAAAAGTTTTAAAAGGGAAAGGCACAAAATGGCCAAAAAGGATTAGATGAGGTTGTTAGTTCTTTTTGGCTTTTTGAAAGCAAGTTCAATATGGTTAAGTTTATTTACAAGTTTGGTTTAAGAAAATATTTGAAAATTCAATGGCATAAGGCCAAGGTTTCTAACCATTAAAACGTGTATAAATTTGAAATCACAAGAAAAGAAGGTTTTGAAATGAGGTAGAGATTTTGAAATTAAATAAGTGGGAGGATATGAAGGGACTATCCTAGAAAAAAATTTAAAAGTTTAGAGTTGAAAATATCTGACAAATGGGATGCAATCCACAAGACAAGAAATCAATATGAAGACCAAAGGCATCAAATAAAGATAGCCAAAGCATCCAAGCAAGCAGTCTTTAGTGTCTCCAAAATGTATCATATGAAATATTCCTTGTGGAAAACTTATAGAAATAATCATCATATATAAACAACAAGGTCAAAATAACAGCTTAAGCATAGAGACAAAAGTAACAGATAAACCAAAGGGGGAGTTCTAGGCTTGTATCAGATGAATGGTATTGGCCAAGATAACTCAGTCTCAGATAATGGCATTGGCCAAGTCCTCAAAGCATAGGGAAGTTGCCTATTCTAAGTCCAAGAGCTCATATTCAGTCAAAGGCAAAGGTTCAACAGTCAACCAGGATATTTTTTAGGGTTTTTGTTGTTATTAAGTATTTTAAGGTCCTAAGACCACAAACAGAACAAAATCACAAGCACAATATAATACAAGCACAAAAATATGGCTCAAGTGAGCAAAGTGAATATGACTGAAACATAAACAAGTTGCATGAATGTAAATGACAATGAATGATAAAGTGCATAATTTTAAATTGCATTAAAATAAAGTCAATACAAAAGATGTTAGTGAAATGTTAGTGGAAGGAGCAATTGTTTTTAAGTCATTCTTTAGAGAACACTCAGTCATCCATTCATAAGCATGAAGACATGAACCAAGACATCGTCTATGAGAAGGGATCCAAATTGGATAAATCAATAAGTATGCCACTAGCTCTCACAAATGGGAAAAAGGTTAAGTCTTCCCACAATACCATGAGGAATGGGAGACTTACAATCTCACTTACAAAAATGCTATGCCTTTGGGGACAAATTTAGCTCTATGTTAAGCAATCGTAATTGGACTTATGTAGAAGTCACAACTATCTGAGGTCGGGCAGTAAAAATATTGGTGTTAATGTATGCTAGAGACATGGTATAAAGAACCAAGCTACTAAAGCATACCACGCACAAAAATAAAATGGGACGAACCTATCTCAATCAGGCTCATGTTGATTCATCTGACACAAGGTCATTGATGAATCAACTAGCATTTTGATATTTGAGAAGTCATTAGTCAATGAAGGGTTGAGGAAGAAGGATGAAGACGAAAAGAACCCAAATTAATCAAGGGAGTAATTTCATATGATCAATACTATACATTCATCTTGAGGGATGAAGTTTATACTTCATCAACCCCCTAAATTCAATAGTATTGATCAAATGGAAGTTCAAATCAACCATGATCAAGGACAAAGAGAAGATGAAACATCACAAGGTCAACCAAATAGCTCAACATAATATTTAAACAATTAATCAAATTAAAGTCAATTTTTAAATTAATAAAAATGCATTTTTAAAGAAGAAAAAACTCAAATCCCTTCAAATCACCAAACAAATGGTCAAAGGATTTATTCTAGGTTAAACAAGGTCAAAGAACCTTAGACAAAATTTTGGAGAATTTTTGGAAAGTCAGAAGTATTTAAAATTAATTAAAAATAAGTCAAAAAATATTAAATTCACAAAAAATATCAAATCCAATCCAAAAAATGATTTTAATTCAAAATATGGAAGAAGAAATTATTTAAACATTTTTGGTGAAAGTCCCATATTTTTTAGATTAAAATTGAAATTAATATGAATTTAATAAGAAAAGAGTACTTAAAATAATAAAATGGAAAATCAGATAATTAGAAAAAATGAGGGTCATCAGATCTCCCTCATTAATTGAGGTGGCAGATCTGATGACCACGCGCACAACTTCCACCATGGTAATCAATCAATGCGCAACATGGATGGTAGTTAGAACCAAGGGCCATGATTAGAAGCTATGGGCCAGATCAAATGGCCTGGATCTCTCTAGTGCACCACCGGAGCCCTAGCTCCAGTCATCTTTTATGGTGACCATCACCAGACTGGTCGAACCAAAAGCTTCATAAAAATGAAAGATCCACACATGGTTTTAAAGAGAAAATCACAAGGAACACGAATTTGACCTCCTTTTCTTCCAATTCTCACTATATAAAAAGATATGTGGAATTGAAAAATGAGGTATGCAAACTGAGTTGCTGTGATTTAACCTCAAAGAAACTCAATCATGTTGCCTACATTGGTAGGACTTCATCCAACCACAAATCAAGTAAAATTATGGAGGATTGAGAGAGAATCGAATACTTGAAGTTTCTGAAAGTTCACCTTCGGGTGGAGAATTATGAGCTTGATCTCAATGCAAATGATGTTGGCCTTGCTTCCTCTTGCTTGCAGGAGATGATTGGGACACAAAAGGCTTTGAATCCTTGGTGTTTTAGTTCAAAAACAGAATGAGAACTAAAACTTGATTTCAATTGAAACCTTCAAGGTATTCTCTCAATGGAGGTTTGGGATTGATGAGAAAAGCTTGGGCAAGGGTCTCCCTTAATTCTGAGGCCAATGAGGTCATTATATAGGCAAAGCAAAGTGATATTCACACCATTTCAAATTGAATCCAAAAATAGCAACTCATGTGCATGGTTGCATGGGAATGCATTTAGGCTCAAATGATGGTTGCAAAAGGTCCAAATTCGTGCACATTTTATGTTGAGATCACTTCATGAAGCCATGCAAAGTTGTGTGAAAAATGAGTTCAAAATTTTCCAAATAGGGCCATTCAAAATAACCATGCATAAGTCCCTCGATTTTGATAAAAATGCAATGATCTTAGACTCTTTAGAAAGCTAGCATGAAGAGGAGGAATCAAACATACTTGAAAATTTTCTAAGTTAAAAGTCAAATGACCCCCTTTTCCACCTTGAATAACTTTTGCTATGAGTTTTAAATGACTTTGGTTCCTTCTTAAAAGTTATATATATTTCAATTACATTCAATTTTATCACAAATTTGACACCATTTGGAGCTTGCATGAGGGATTTATTAATTTTAGAAGTTGAGGAAAAATGTTTGTTCAATGGTAATGGCCCAAAATGACCTATAATGTTTCCTCATGGCACATGCCCTTGCAAGTATAATTTGACCTTTCTCAAAGAATAAAAGTTAGATAAGACATCTTGAAATTGATCATGAAACTTGTATGATTTTCATATAATAAAATTTGAGCAAGTTATAGTTCTTCGAAGTTAACATCTATCTAGGGCACAGACAAAATGACCTATAATCTTTCACCATAAAAAATGACTTTCCAAGAAAAATTAGCTCTTTATGCCAACATGAAAGTTGTTTTTAATGTCATAAAGAGTAAAGTTTCTCTTGGAATCATTTTCATATGACAAATATTGTAGGATATAAGGTCTAGGGAACCCTAGATTTGACTAGTTGACTTTTCTGGTCAACCTCTTTGAACCATCTTGCAAACTTAAAGTTCATTTGCTCTTAGAGGCTCATGGAGGATCATATATGCATAAGATGAAGTACAATTGAGTTTCCCTTGATATATTTGACCAACTGTTGAAGAAACTTGCTGAGGTAGGCACACAAGATACCCAGATGAATTAGGGCTTCCTTGACAAACAAGATTCAAACTCTTGATAAGTTCTTGATCAAAATAACAAATTAAGAACATGGGGATCCATATATGATGCTTGGAACTAATGTGAACCTTTATTTGATTAATCTCTTGCACTGAGGGTCTCAAACTCTAGTTGTGAACTTGATGAGGCATAGGTGGATGCACACACTACCTACAAAAGAAATAAATCTACATTAGACATATTTTTGGTATTTTGGTTGGTAAACAAAGAAAAACAAAGTATGATAAAATCACAAATGCTTGGTGATCTCTCCTAATACAAACCCAATGAATGAGGGGTGAGGAGGGTGCCAATGTGTGATCCCAAATCCAATGCAAATGATGAGATGACATGAGGGATCTTAGGGGTCAAAATTGGGGTCTTACATCTGTTACCAGAGACCAGATGTTACAGGACACATGTTGGAACACCGTGTTCAACATGTGTCCCTTCTGCACCAAAACTAGCTTGATCAAACTCCATGTTATTTTGCATAATGCAACCAATCCCAAAAGGACCAACAATCTCCCCCTTTGGCAAAATTTGGCAAAACAACTCTTCAAGCAGAAAAATTGAAAAATATCAAATATATACTTAGACCAACATCAGCAGTAGTAGAAGAACAGGTCATAAATTGGCAGCAATAGAAGTAATACAAAACATAGCACAATTCATAAATCATGAGGTTGACCAGAAAAGTCAACTGGTTAAATCTAGGGTTCCCTTGACCCTATATCCTACAATATTTGTCATATGAAAATGATTCCAAGATAAACGTTACTCTTTATGACATTCAAAATAACTTTCATGTTGGCATCAAGAGCTAATTTTGCTTGGAAAGTCATTTTTATGGTGAAAGATTATAGGTCATTTTGTCCACACAATGCTCCATAAACATGTTAGAACAAGATTTGGTTTTGTATCTATACCTTATGTTTTGATGATAACAATGTTGTATTTGTGTGAGAATAATTTTGGTACCCTAATGGTTTGTTATTATGTAGCTTTAACAACCAGTTCCGATTCTAATTTTATGACGTGCAACATTATTAGTTTATGTACATTTGTTCTGAATTCCGCTTACGTTCTAATCACTCATGATGAGCTCTGAAAGATGTAATGTTGTTGCTGCAATGTTCTTTCTGCTTCTGTGTTGATTCACTCTTGAGAAGTTTCTGAAGAGACGTTATGCTGTTGCTGCAACATTCTCTTCGGTTTTGCTTCTGGGTGTGACTCTGACCATCAAGCTTCTGAAGAATGGAAAGCTTCTGAAGTTTTATTACTTAGCTGAAGATTCTGAAGATCTCAAGCCAGACGTTGAGGTTATTAAGGTTCTGACTGAATATTCTGAAGATTTTGTATCTCAAGCTAGACTACTGACGATGTCAAGGTTCTAACAGAAGATTCTGAAGTTTCTAAATCTAGTTGTGTGTTTCTTTGTTTCATGCTTCATCAACTATTCATCAGAAGCCAATGAATTTGAAGATAAGATCAAAATGGATACGTGATCAAATAGTACATGGTACAAATCAAATATTCCTTCCACTACCTGATATTATGGGCAAAGGACAACACTATTCTTCACACCTGTCACTAATCCATTAGTGGACATCTACATTTTGATTATTCGGATTTGCCCTCCAATGGTTCCTTTTTCATTCTATATAAAGAGGACTTTGAGACTCGAAGAAAATACTACTGCAACAATTTTACAAGATTGTTTTCTACGTGAAAAAGCTCTAAACTTTGTGCATATTTTTATTTAAGTGTTTGTATTTCATTTGTGTAAAATATACTTGTGTAGAAGCAACTTGTAAACACAAAACCTTTAGTCAAACTTGTTATTTGTGATTTCTTAAGGAGACTAGGGTATAGTTGGATCCTTGAGAAGACAAAGAAGGTTACTCTTTGTGATTTTTCTAATCAGTTGAATATGGTGGATTAAGTCCTTGTGCATAAGGAGAAATCACCTTGGTAGGTATACTGTAGTAGCTTTGATTTCAAGCGAACCAGGATAAAAATACTTGTGTGTTTTATCTCTTTTTTCTTAGTATTTGTGTGGTGTTCTTGAGTTGGTAAAAAAGCTTTTGTTTTTAAAACCCAATTCAACCCCCCCCCCTTTCTTGTGTTTTTCACACCTTCAATTGGCATCAGAGCTCTGGTTCTGATTGTGATAAAGTTTTTATCAACACTTCACTGTGTTCAGTACCGATTCAGTTTGTGTGAGAAACCATGGTCGTTGCTAACAACAACGATGCCGCTATTAACAATAATGAGAGAGATCACTACATTGATAAACCACCAATCATTGATGGTGAGAAGTTTGATTACTGGAAATATAGAATCAAAAGTTTCTTTCTTGGATATGATGTTGATCTTTAGGATCTTGTAGTTGATGGCTATGTTCACCCAGTTAATACTGAAGGAAACAATGTAGCAAGAAGAGCTATGACAGATCAACAAAAGAAGGATTTCAAAAATCATCATAAGGCTAGAACGATATTGCTTAATGTTATCTCTTATATTGAGTATGATAAGATAACTAACAAAGATTCTGCTAAGTCTATTTTTGATTCCTGGAGAATGACTCGTGAGGGGAATGCTCAAGTAAAGGAGTCAAAGGCTCTAGCCTTAATCCAGAAGTACGAGTCAATTAGAACGAAAGATGATGAAACCGTTAAGACTATGTTCTCAAGATTTCAAATGCTTGTTGCACGGCTGAAAGTTCTAGACAAATGATACTCTACTGCTGACCATGTCAAGAAGATAATCAGAAGTCTCCCAAATAAATGGAGACCTATGGTAACTACTTTGAAGCTGGAAAGGGATCTTAATCGTATTAGTCTTGAAGAACTTGTTAGTTCTTTGAGAATCCATGAGATAGAACTCTAGGAAGATGAACCTCATAAGTGAGGTAAATCTGTTGCTTTAAAGTCAAAGCCTGAGAAGACAAGATCTTATCAAGCTGAGGAAGAATCATAAGTTTCTGATGAAGAATCAGAAGATGATGATGAGTTGGCTTTGATTTCCAAGAGGGTCAATAGACTCTGGAGGCATAGTCAGAATGGTCAAGGAAATTCCAGAGGAGCTGGAAGGACTGCTGGTAGCTCTGATTCTTCGTCTGGATAGAAGAAGCAAGGTTTTGGTAAATATGTTATCTGCTTTGAGTGCAAGGAGAAATGCCACTACAAGAATGAGTGTCCTAAGTTGAAAAGGGACAGAAGGCCTAAGAATAAGTTTTCTAAAGGCAAGAAAGGGTTGATGGCTACATGGGATGACTCAGAATCCGAAGAAGAAGATTATGATGAAGAATAGGCCAATGTTGCATTGATGGTAACTACAACTGATCCAGAAGGTTGTGAAGAACCATAGGATAAGGTGTAGTCAGAATCAGAACCAGACTCTGATTCTGAAGAGGTATTTTCTAAACTATCTCGTCTGATTTAGAGTCGTATCTTTCTTAAATACTGGAAAAGTACCAAAGTCTTCAGAGTAGGTACAAGGACCTTAAACAAGTCCAAGTAGTTGCTTCTAAAACTCGTGGTGAGCTTGAGAAGGATATTTCTTCCCTAAATGAAAAAGTTTTTTCTTTAGAAAGTAACAACTCTGCTTTGAAAAGCAAAATTTCAAAATTGGAGGAAGAAATAGTCTTAGAAGCTTCTCGTACTGATTGCGTCATTAGATATGATAGGGCATTCCAATACTTTCTGGATAAAAGCATAGATAGAAGCAAAGTGGCTTCCATAACATATGGGGTTAACATAAATGGCAAGAAAGGTTTAGGTTGTACAGAAACTGGAAAATCTGGCGAAAGTCAGAAGGTAAAATCGAAACCTCTCTATGAGCATTTTGTGTCTGCTGGGGCTGAGATCGATAGTTCTGCACAGACACAGAAGAAGAACTTAGTTCGGAAACCTAAATATCATGCATGAATTCCCCTTGATTATCATGTTGCATAAAAACCCATGGTTATTAAA
Source organism: Lathyrus oleraceus (assembly GCF_024323335.1). NCBI lineage: Eukaryota > Viridiplantae > Streptophyta > Magnoliopsida > Fabales > Fabaceae > Lathyrus > Lathyrus oleraceus. The sequence goes on along the minus strand of NC_066584.1, from coordinate 457,772,843 downwards.
AACTCTAGGAGAACTAACAAAAAAGGACCCAAAAAGTGGGTACCTAAGGATAAGATAATTTATGTTGAAGACATCCTTAGTAGCTCAATTGAAACACCAGTCATGGTACCTGGATAGTGGATCCTCACAACATATGACGGGCATAAGGTCTATGTTCCAAGATTTGGAACTTAAGCCTGGAGGCTTCGTTGGTTTCGGAGGAAACCAGAAAGGGAAGATCATTGGCTCTGGAACTGTTAGTAATGGTAAACTTCCTTCTATTACTAATGTACTTTTTGGTCGATGGTTTGATGCATAACATATTGTCTATTAGTCAACTTAGTGACAATAGTTATGATATCATTTTTAATCAAAAGTCATGTAAGGTTGTTAGTCATAAAGATGGTACAATCCTTTTTAACAGAAAGAGAAAGAACAATATTTCTAAAATCAGACTTTCTAATCTTGAGGATCAAAATGTAAAATGCTTAATGTATGTTAATGAGGAGCAATGGTTATGGCCTAGATGTTTGAGCCATGTTAGCATGAGAAGGATTTCTCATCTAAATAAGCTTGGATTAGTCAGAGCCTTACTCAACCTGAAGTTCGCTTCAGATGCTCTTTGTGAAGCATGTCAAAAAGGCAAGTTTTCTAAAACATATTTCAAAGCGAAAACTGTTGTTTCTACCTCTAGACCGTTAGAACTTCTGCACATTGATTTGTTTGGGCCAATGAAAATTTCCTCTATCATTGGTAAGAAGTATGGGGTTGTCATCATTGATGACTATAGTCATTGGACATGGGTAAAGTTCTTGAAACACAAGGATGGGTCACATTTTGTGTTCTCTACTTTCTTCTCACGCGTGCAAACAGAGATGTATTTCAAAATAGTCAGAGTTAGAAGTGATCATGGTGGAGAATTTGAAAATAAACATTTTGAAAATATTTTTGATGCAAATGGAATTTCCCATGATTTCTCCTGTCCTAGAACTCTACAGCAAAATGGGGTTGTAGAAAAGAAAAATAGGACTTTGCAAGAAATGGCCTGCACCATGATCCAAGAAACTGATATGGCTAAGCATTTCTGGACAGAAATAGTTAACACAACTTGTTATATTCAGAACAAGATTTCTATTAGACATATTCTAGGTAAGACTCTCTTTGAGTTGTGGAAGAAAAGAAAGCCCAACATTTCTTGCTTCCATCCTTTTGGTCGTGAGTGTTTTATGTTGAACACTAAATAGAATCTTGGCAAGTTTGATTCTAAGGCACAAAAGTGTTTATTGTTAGGATATTCTGAACACTCAAAAGGCTACAGAGTCTTTAACACCGGGACACAGATTCTCGAAGAGTAAATTCATGTTAGATTCAATGATAAGCTTGACCCTAAAAAGTCAAAGCTAATTGAGAAATTTGCAGTTATGAAGATTAATTTCTCAGAATCTGAAGATAAAGACTCAAAAGGTAAAGCTAAGGACGATGAAGCAAAAGACTCAGAAGTTACTCAACTACCATTGTTGGCCCAACTCATCAGAAGAATAGTATATTAAGAACTTCTCGTTCTGGAGAGTTGATTCTAGGAGATAAAGACGCATCAGTCAAAACTCGATCTTTATTCAAACCTTCTAAAGAAACTCTTTTAGGTTTGGTACCTCTGATAGAGCCTACATCTATTGATGAAGCTCTTCTGGATAATGAATGGATTCTGGCTATGCAAGAGGAACTGAATCAATTCACCAGAAACGGCGTCTGGGATCATGTTCAGAAACCAAAGGGTTTCCATGTCATTGGAACCATATGGGTTTTCAGAAACAAACTCAATTAGAAGGGTGAAGTCGTCAGAAATAAGACTCGACTGGTAGCATAAGGTTATAGTTAGCAAGAAGGTATAAACTATACATAAACCTTTGCTCCAGTTGCCAGGTTAGAGTTTATTCGTCTTTTAATTTCGTATGTAGTAAATCATAACATCATTCTTTATCAGATAGATATTAAAAGTGCATTCTTAAATGGATACATTTTTGAAGAAGTGTATATGCACCAACCCCCTGGTTTTGAAAGTTCTCAAAACCCAGATTTTGTTTTCAAACTGAAAAAGTCATCATATGGTCTGAAACAAGCTCCTAGAGCTTGGTATAAAAGACTAAGTAACTTCCTTTTGGAAAATGATTTTACCAAAGGGAAAATGGACACAACTCTCTTTTGTAAAACCTTTAAGAATGATATCCTGGTTGTGCAAATTTATGTTGATGATATCATTTTTGGTTTTGCTAATGCTTCTTTGTGCAAGGATTTTGCTAAGTCAATGCTGGCAGAGTTTGAAATGAGTATGATGGGAGAACTCAAGTTCTTTCTGGGGATTCAAATTGATCAACGTTCGGAAAGAACGTACATCCACCAGTACAAGGGAACTTTAGAAGAAGTTTAACTTGTCAAAATACAAACCAGCGAAAACTCCAATGCATCCTACATGCATTATGGAGAAAGAAGAGGTAAGCAGTAAGGTAAATCAAGTGACTTGAAGTTGATAGGTTATTGTACGCTGACTATGCTGGAGACAGAACAGAAAGAAAAAATACTTCTGGAAGTTGTCAATTTTGGGGAAATAATTTGATCTCGTGGTCTAGCAAAAGGAAGTCAACAATTGAGCTTTCAACAACCGAAGCTGAGAATATCGTAGCTTCTGGATGCAACAATCAGATACTCTAGATGAAGACTCACATGGAAGATTATCAGATACTTGAGAGTAACATTCTTATTCTCTGTGATAATACTTCTGCTATTTGTATATCCAAGAATCATATCTTGCATTCTAGGGATAAACATATTGAAATTAAACATCATTCTTTACGTGACTATGTTTAGAAGGGTATTTTTCACTTAAAATTTGTTGATACAGACGGGCTGATATCTTTACAAAATCCCTTTCTGGAGATAGCTTTGTTTTCATTCTGAAAAACTTATTTATGGACTCTTTTCCATAATGAAAAGATGAATTTCATAATGTTAAGCTTCCTGAACTCTTGATTAGGTTCTGAGAATTTATTTGTTGATTATGAGATATGAGCTTTCTGAAGTGAGGAAGTTTCATGAATCAGAAAGATTTTGATCAGAAGCAATCTTATCGATTTGTCTTCTTGATTTTGAACAATTGTTGTATTAAATGATTGTCATTTTGTGTGATATCATGTGGTTCTTAGCGGTGACAATTGTCCCACTTTCTGAGCATGTGTGATGTTGGTGTGACACTTTGGGTTTTCTCTTTCTTGGGATTATGTTAAAACTATTACGTTTCCCTATGACGGTGTATTCTTTTGTTGTCATCTTTACTAAAATTTTCTATATAAACCCACTTCACTCACATTTCATATTACGCGCACTTTACTCCCACACTTTCAATCTTTCAAACTTTAAAAAACTCTCTGGAATTGTTCATCATTCTTCATCTTCAACATTTTTCAATGGTTGCTCTTCGATAATATTTGTGTAAATTTATATTTATAATTGATGAACAATATAACATAATCCTTCGAATTTGTAAAATAACAACTTACTCCAAATTAAATAGTCCTTAAAATTTAATAATATTATTCAATTTAATATATTTTAAAAGTCTAAATTATATATATATATATATATATATATATATATATATATATATATATATATATATATATATATATATATATATATATATATATATTTAAATAGACGGAATATTTTTTAAAAAAACAATATTTATTTAATATAATATTAAGGTCTTTTATTTACTTTAATGGTTTTTCAAAAGAGATATTCAGATAAACCCATTAAATTGACCAATATATTTTAACTTTAAAAAACTATTTTTTTATATTAAAAATATGACATTAAATATTTTTACTATTATAAAAATAAGAATTACTTTTTTTTTATTTTACTATTATAAATATGAGATATTGTTTGACTATTATAAATATAAAGTATTATATTGACAAAAAAAAAGAGATTTGATGTACATCAACAATTTTGAAAAATCAAAATACTTATAATAGACACTAGAGATAGAAAGGAGAAGTGTGGAAGCATGTACACTTTTGCAATTAAATTCTAAACTCATTCTTAATCCATTATTTGATGAATGTTTGTTAAGATAAGAAACCCCACACATGCTCATCAATATCATGCTCTTCTCTTCCTCTCTCTTTCTCACCACTGTTCCCTTCCTTTCTACCTTCCAATAAAAAACATCCACCTCTAATCAGACAAAAAAAACGTTGTTTTTATAACTCTCTTTGTTTCTTCTTCCACTTCCATTCCATCATCATTATTTTAACCGGAACAAACCACCAACAACTTCTCTTACCCGTTCTTTCCTCTGTCTTTTCCATACCTTGCCGTTTCTCCAAACAAGAACAAATTTCTGGGTATTTTTTCTTTTTTGTTCTTGATTTTGTTGGTTTTATGTTTTTCATTATGTTCATGAATCATATTTCTTCATTTCAATTTTTTTATCAGGTATTGTATCCTTAAAGTATAGTCTTGTGACCCATACTATACGTAACTTTTGACGCTGAAAAACAAAATTAAACACTGCGCCTTTTTTCCTCCTTTATTCCTTTTTTCTTCTTCTTCGAAAGTGATGGAACTTGCGGAAATTCCTCAGTTGGTAAGAATTTTAATTTCTTATCCGAATTTTTTATTCTTTTAACTGTTTCATTGAATTTGAAATTTGGGTTTTATTCAATCTCCGTGGCTCTGTCTTTTTTTAGGATTCGGTTTCTTCCTCTCGTGAGGCTTTGGAATCAGGAGAGATGAAGATAGGTTCACAGAGAATCTTGCTTTCGGATCACATAAAGGCATATCAACACTCTTCTGAGAAAGTGGATAGCTTTGTGGTTGATATGGATTCTTTCTCTTCCAGCATCAACAACAAAGACATCATCAATGCCAATTCAAGAACAACAGTAAGAATTTTTTTCTTCTTATGAATTTTAAATTATATTTTACTTTGTGATGATTATTTTATTTTTTTAATATTTGGCCCATCTCATGAGCAAAACAGAGCCAGTGTCATGTTCTGTAAATGGGATTTTTTTATTATGTAACCTCATAATTCTTGAATATATTACTATTAGTATGGACAACTCTAACACCTCTCAAAAATGTTAGTGTGTGACTGCGTTGGACACCGACACGTCGACAATTGTGATCATGTTTAATTTATTTATTTTTAAAAATTATTATCTATATTGATATATTAAAATCAGTGTTATGTTTGATATCAATGTTAGTATTATCTTCGGTCTCAGTTTCGTACTTCATACATATATTATCTTTTGGTTGTGATGAGACAATCATAAATTAACCTAAATGTTAGAAGTAGAACTTCATGTTTAGTCAACAACTCCGGTATTAATTCCGTTTATCCGGAGTTTGCTCTGATTTCAATTGGCATCCAATTGGACTCCTAAAGTTTTAAAAAAAATTGTACTTATATTAAAATTATGAAACAGAAAATATAGATGCCTTATCAACTTTTTTAAACCTTTGCGGCCATTAGAGTCTAATATCTTTCTCAAGTATTATTTTTCTCCCACACCTTCTCCATTAACCTTACAATTACAATATTTTAATTGATGAAGCGTTGAAGATTAGATAAAGCCAGTTAATTAACTTTGTGTGTGACTTACTCAACTTCCACCACCAAGTTGCATTCTTAAGTTGCTCTTTTTTTTATTTTTACATTTAATAATTTCTTTCACATGAATTATTTATTTCTTTAAACTATATAATATAGTTGCAGAGGAACCATTCTAGGAAAGGAACTCAACGTTGGGGTGATAGGAATATGAATGGTGGTAATGTCACAGTTGAAGACAAAGATATTGTCCCTACTACATGCTCTCCGAGAGGTACCATAGCAATTCCAAAGTGTTACCGACTAGTTTATTGTATTCTACTTAACTTAGTATTTGTTTTTTTTCATTTATTAGTATTTGGATCATCTTGGTTTGATTTTTTTATGTCACATGATCGTTTAGAGAAAAAAAATTGCACAACAAAAATACAAAAGAATACATGAAAGAATACAAATATATTTTTGTTTTTATGTTAGGGATAGATCTGGACCGATAAATCTCTGGCTTGAGATTTTGTTTCATTCATGTCTTGTTCAGTTGAAAAAATGTTTCATGTTACTATCAACTTTTTGGTGTGTTTGTTTTCCTTGTTTGACCGTTATGGCAAGTTAAGTTCATTTGGTCACTAAATTCAAATGGTAAAATAATTCTTAACAAACATGTTCTTATGTAAGTATCTCATTTCAGACCAATATGATATACATTTGGTAAACTGAAAATTATGAGAGTTGTTGAAGATTAGTTGAAGGGAAAAGAATAAGAAACCAACCTAACCTATTATGTAAAATTGTCCAACTTAGTTGTCCGTAAATTATATTTCAACTTTTTCTTATAAATACTCTCTCTTATTCTATTTATAAGAAAATGTTACGATTCATTGATTATGTAATGTATCTGGTTCATGATACAGTTCAGATATATTGATTATTCAATGAATCTAAAAAATAATTTTTTTTTATAAATAGAGTCGGAGATAGTATTTACACATTTGTCCCAGATTTAACCTTCAACTCTTTTAACCGTTAATTCATCTGGTTCAAACCATAGTTGATATAAGTTTATGGCTCAACTATATAGAAGCCTACAGAAGAGATTATATAAGATTATCATATCATATGTAATTAATATGTTTCTGGTACACCATACTTGGGGGCCACATCTACTGTCAATTATCAGAAATTTGGATATTAGTGTTGAGAAGTTGTAATGTAGTGTAAATTGTAACTCTAGTTTTTGTTTCATTGAACTGTAGCTTCTTTGTTAGGACCCTCCAAGTCAACAGTGGCGGTAGGGTCCATACAGAATTCATCAAACACACAGCAACAAGTGCATCATCAAATTACTATCACAACAGCTAGTAGTAACATGTGTAACAACAACACAGAAAACAAATGTATGGTGAGGAGAAGTAGTTTTGGACGATCTTATTCATGGCTCCTTGACCCTAAAAAAATTCTTCTTATCTTTGCCACATTGTAAGATTCATCTCTTATCTATAAACTTGTGTTAGTCTTAATCCTTAATACATTCTCTGGTCGTAAATTTTACTTTTTTTTCTCATTTAACAATTGATGTATCAAAAAAGTCAAATTTACTATAATAATGACCAGAGTGTGTACAATTTTATGTGCATCGATTAATATGTTTTGAAACTCGAAACAGGTCAAGCGTGGGAACATTATTATTGATATACTTGACTCTTAGTATCAGCAAGCATAATAATGGAGCTGAATAAGGAAGTGATTTGTTCGACCGAGACTTATACCGGATAGAATGAGATTTGAAAGCTTGCGAATTCTAACTAAACTTCCACCATCTTTATGTCTGAATCAGTTACCTCTTCTGGAGGTACAAGAGGGAGTTAAAGGATGAGGAAGTTACTTTTTTCTTTTTCTCTTCATAGGGTTTATATACCTCAGCTTGTATCATTCTATTCTGTTTTTGCCCTCACATGCAATCATAATAGCAAATGAAACTTTTTCCTTATTTGTAAATTTTAAAGTTAATATAGGGAAAAGGAAAAGGGAAGCAATAGTTGAATGTTATGAGACCCATGAAAGCTACCTAGAAGCTACAATACAAAAGTGCAATACCATGAGCAGTGGGAACTAAAGAGACATTGCATGCTCAATGAGATTTTTGGTCTTTGTCAATAAAGCTGTAATCCACTAGTTGTAGTTTTCAGGGGCAAATAATGTTTGATATACAGGGGAACTTTTGGGAATAAACTAGATGTGTCATGTGTGAATCATTTAGTTTAATTTGGCAAGTTTCTTATGTTGTGTAGTTGGTTTACATGACTAAGCATGTGAAGATTAGATCCTTTTCAACAGAACCTTTATGTTAAGATTCATGTTTGCCACTAACGGAACCAAACAAACCTGATCAAAATTTTAAATCCTAAATCCTTAGAGAAGGAGAAAATGCTTGTTATTACTAAATGAGTTTGGATCTTACCAAAAACAAGTTTAAAGGATGAGGATGTTCAAACACATCTATGCATCTAACAATTCATAAACTTAAACAATGTAATACTCTAATACAACTTCAATACTCATCCAAGCCTCTAGCATAGGTCATGGGTCAAAATTTTCATTGCAATCTATATTGATCGATCCCAAGTCCGCATCATTCCGGCTACGAGATATTGCTTGTTTTGGGTGTGAAAATCTTCGCAACTTTGTCTTTTAGAAAAGACGCCTCGTTAGATTGAGGTGTATGGATGTTTTATATAAACTACCCTTATCTTTGATTCCCAAACAAAATAGGACTATTTTAATCAATCATTAACAATTGTCCTCAGTCAAAGCTAAAGAACAGAGTGCGAGCATGTGGGCCCATCCCCTCCTTCTAATGTCAATGTTCCGATAGACCTCAAGTCCGCATCACTGCGGCTACAAGATATTGTTTGCTTAAATTGTGAGAATTCTCACGGCTTTGTTCTTTATAAAAGGCGTCTGTTGAATTGAAGTGTATGAGTGTTGTATATATAAATTAGACTTAGTCTTGATTCCCAACCAATGTGAGACTATTTTAGTCAATCAAAAACGCAATCGTTAATCTAACTCTAATACCATATTAAATAGATTTGGAGCCCATCCCAAAAATTCGATAAAAAAATGAAGAGTAATGCGAGACTCCGATGCAATTTCAATAGATAAAAAGATGCACTAAAAAAATTTAATGCATACACCATACACCACAGTTAGGTGAACACGAACAAATCATAGAATTCAACCTATGAAATTTGTGGCTTTGACTAATTTGTCAATGGAAAAGATGAGAGAAATAAGGAAACTCACCATTCAAATGCCCATGTTTTCGTGCCTGCCTACAGGCATGTTTGGTACACCAGTAGTTTTACATAAATAAATACGTCAAATGCCTATATACGTTAAATACCAGGAGTCTAAGAATTTTAATATGTTCAGCATGTAGTGTATTTCTTTTTCAATAAGTGAATGCAAACTATATCCAACCGGATAGTTTGGTACGAAAATAGAGATATCGTATGTAACAATTAAGTATCAATGGAACCATAAAAAACAATTAGGCATAACAATTAAGTATCAACGGAACCATAAAAATTAATTAGGCATGCAAAAAAAAGAAGGTCCCTATATCTGACTTTGAAAACCAAACCATGGAGAAATACTTCACCAATTTGGCAGGACCAGAGGTTCCCTTCCCTTGAAGGAAAGAAAACTTAATTTCCATTCATTGTGTTTTTCACAAAAGAGAGGCCACCAGTACTCATCCCATAGAAACTGCTTTTCAACAGCTGGGCCTAGAAAGATATTGTTCAAGATTAACTAGCATTCCTATTTCTTAGAGTACATACAAATCAAGTTTTGAAATTGATAGTGATGTTCCATGATATAACAGAATGATGTATGATACAAAAAATGCATACCTATTGGCAAAAGTATATGACAATCAGTTGATAATGAGAATATTGAAAGAAAAAAAATTAATTGTTTCCATGGATGTTTATCATTATACACAGAGGAAAATCTCACATCTGGTTTTGAAGCCAAATATAGATTCATAAACCAATCTTTGTTTGAGGAAGGGTTGAGTTGTGTTAACCAACCTTGGGTGTTTTGTATATTTTTTTAAGGCTTATTAATATTAGTAATTACGAAGTGTTTGTTATATCAACCCCTATTTTATTTTATTTTTATGTAAGATTAATTGCTTTGAACTCATATAAATATAAATAATTAGGTTCGTTAGCTTGTATAATTATGATTTTGGGAACTACAATTTATAATTTTCATTGTATGTTTTTATCACATTTTGTGTGCCAACATTTAACAAGTTGAGCCAAACAAAGTTTATGATCTCTCTCAATTTGATTATAAATAGAGTGATAAACCAAAGTTGAAGCAAACCAAAATATATAATCTTTTGTTATAACTCTTTTCACAAGTCTTGTTTTATACTTTGTTATGAAAACTAAAACAAGATATAAGTTGATTTTATTTTCATTAGTATGGCTATGTTTTCACTAATGCTATCAGAGAATGTCTTGGTGACTTTAAAGTGAAGATTTATAAAATTTTAAATATGTTAATTGATTTGGTATTGTCATTGATCTGGTATAGTTAATCCAATGTTAGCGCGATTAACATATTTAAAAATTTTATAAGCCTTCACTATAGAACCACCAAAATGTTCTCCACAAGCAAAAACATAGCATATGTCAATGAAAATAAAATCAATTTATATCCTGTTTTTTTGTTTCCATAACATTGTATTTATAGCCAATTGAGAGGGCTTTGTTTGTCTCAACTTGTTCAATGTTAGCATAGAAAATGTGATAAAAACGTTGTTTCATAAAAGATAATATGCAAACAAGATGAAAATTATAAATTGTATTTCCTAAATGTTAATTATATAAGCTAATGAACCTCTTTATTTATATGGGTTCAAAGTAACTAACCTTAAACACCTCATGATAACTAACATTAGGCATAACAAGAAAAGGATATATAAACCACCAAGACAAACATCTGGCTTCAAATATTGGTTTATGAATCCATATTTTAGACAATTGACATAATCAAAGGAGTAAGGGAAGAGAATCTTTGAACAGAACAACAACCATATCGGATGTTGGCTCAATCGGAAGGAAATTATGTGGAGGCTTTACAGAGCTATCACGAGCATAGGCGAGTGGAAATTGATCCCTATGATTGAAGAGTGTACAACTTTGGTGATTTACAATATGGAGTTCAACAAGAGAGAAAATCGTATCTCTAATAGCGTTTTGAGATCCTAGACATGGTGCACTTATGCTTCCGGTCATGGAACAGCCTCAATACAACTGCTGCAGTTTCTTCTATGGCTTTTGCAGTCACATCTGTATTCATTAGTATATAAATTTAGATTTCATCAACATTAGTTTAAAAGTAATATTTTGCAACTCCCTTTGAAATAATCTAAATCCCAGTTCAAATTATAGAAATGTAAAATCAGGTGTAATTTAAACTTGTTACCAATAACCGGCCAAACAGGGTTTTGAGCAAAGAGCTTTCGTGCAAATTCAAGTTCCTCTCGAATATAATCCATTTCCGAGTAATTAGTCCTTGATTCTGAACTCAACCCCAAAGTTTTAGCCCTTGTTCTTCTAATCTCCTGTAAAACACTGTGATTAATAGTCAATCCAAAAACTTTCTTTGGATCAACCTGAGAGAGAGTCTTAGGCATATCCACGCCCATCACAATCGGTACATTGGCGACCTTATACCCTTTCTGAGCAAGATAAATAGACAAAGGCGTCTTCCCAGTGCGCGAAACCCCAGTAAGCACAATATCCGCCTTGGCAAGATTCTGCGGAGATGCCCCATCATCTTGCTTGATAGTGAACTCAATAGCTTCAATCCTACGAAAGTAATCATCGGACAGAGGAACGCCGGAAGCTCCGCGAGGAAGGCCAGAAGGAGACACACCCAAATGAGAAGCAACGGCCTCGGTAATGGGTCCCAGTACATTAGTAGAAGGCACACCCCATAATTTGCAGGCCTTCTCAGCCGCTGAAGATAATGAAGAGTCAGCTAATGTATACACCAGCAATGCATTTTCCTTCACTGCTTGCTTTATTATCTCCAATAACCTTTCCACCTCATCAATCTAATCAACAACAACAATTTCAACATAAATATAAACAAATAACTAAAAACATATATTGTAATGATTCAAAATAGGGCTTGTTTGTATTGGCTTATTTATTTCTATGGAGGAGGGTTAGGAAAGTTACCCCAGAAAACAAATGGGTACTAACGGGGCAGCCATGATCAACCAAGCAGTAATCGAACTGACCCAAAGCGGCATTAACGGAGTGTTCAGCGGTCCAACCGGTTCCATCAGAGACAATATAAATGGATTTGGCCCTAAACTCTGAGCCGTCTTCAGTGACGGTGTCATCTGGATCGACAGCGAAGGGAACTGTAGGGGGAGAATGGTTGGGTTCTAGGGTTTGGGTTCGTGGGCTAGAGCGGTCCAATTTTCGACCGGAACGTATTGCACGAGCCCTGGACCACCGGTTCAGCTGGGGACTGACCCTGGGTTTTCCTGTAACTGACTTGGATCCAGTGTCGTTGTTGTTGTTGTTACGGTTGCAGGCTTTGATTTGTAGAATTGGATGGGTGTTTGGACATAATTGAGAAATTGGCATAGCTAGCAACTTTTTCAGATTAGATTAATAGGATATTTTTATTTATTTTATTTTTAAGGACGTTTCCGATTACTGATAAAATGCTAGACCACAATAATCTGTGTCATGTTTCTCGTTATCAATTATTTGTCACTTTCTTTCTAATTATAGTTTTAAAGTTATTTATACTTTAACCAAGAACATCAATAAACCTATTAATTTTGATAAAATTATTCATTTCTTCTACTATTATTAACAATTTATTATGGTGGCTTTTAGAATAAAAGTTCATCAAATACATGACTTGGTACATAGATAAAACTTGACAGCTGATTTGTAGTTTTAAAATCTTCGGGGTGAAATGATAATGTTTGAAAATGGTGTTTGGTGTCAATTATTACCTGAAAAATATTCTGATTTTATATTAAAAATTAGTAGATAGGATTTTACTCGTCACGTACATAATATTTTTTTTGTCGTTTCTGATTTATTTACATACTTGTTTTTTTTAAGTCTTCAATTCATTTTATATAAGTAAAGTGTTCCTTCATGTTTGAAAGTTTTTCTTATTTATGAATATATTAGGTGTTTGTTATTCTCGTATAAAAATCATGTTATTGTTCAATTGTATAAGGTAAATGGAGAAGGGGTGATTTTTGCAAAGACTCGAACATTCAAGTCAATAATTGTCGAATATAAGAGATATAAAATTTAATGAATTTTTTGTGTATCTTGATTTGTCATATGTGATCTCTTATATAGGAGTCTTATAAGGCTCGTCTAAGGAAGGGGTGATTCTTGTAAAGACTCATAACCTTATATTTAATCATGGTCGTCCAAGAAGACACATGTCAAAATATCATTCCCACAAGTGTACTCTAGTGTAGTCGGGTATGGCTTGTAGTTTTGTATTGTCCTCACTTACCTTTTTATGGTATAAATTTTTCTAGTTTCCATCTACAATTATATTTCTCTCTTCCTAAAGTGTGGTATAGATCAAGCTTCTTTTTTCGATATTGCATTTTGATATTGGATATTTTCCCTGCTTCTTTAGCTATATCTTGGGTTTTTGGTCGAGCTTACCTTGATTTTGGCTACTTATATATTGCTACCTTTACTTACTTTTATCCTTTTTTCTTCCGAATTTTTTTAACAATTGACGTCTCTTTTAGTTGTATTATATCAAACTATTTGTTTCTTATGGGGATTTCTATTTTCTGGTGAATTTGTTTCGTATTCTTTAAATATGAATTTGATTTCTTTCTTCATGGTGTTTCTTTTCATCTTTTGTAAGAAAAATGATTCCTTTGAAGAATTGGATTCTCATAAGTCTCTAAATATAAAGTTTGGGTTTTTGAACTTACAGACCTAGATGGACAAAATCACTTGATTTGCATGTGACTCTTTTTCAAATGCTTCATTTGTTAGAGGTATTGTAAGAAACTTTCAATGCACGGCTTTTTGAGGAAACGTTAATTCACGCACTCCCTTTATTGTACAATTGATCATGGGTGAGTCTCAGTGACTCCCTCTTAGGGGTTTCATCATCCCAAAAGAGATGAATCATTTGGGACCTAGTATAAATAATATATATATATATATATATATATATATATATATATATATATATATATATATATATATATATATATATATATATATATATATATATATTGTTAGTCTATCTATTTGAGTCTTAACGGGTTGCGTCATTTTCACCCTCAGCCCTAATTTGATAGACTCGAGTAATGAGCCATGGTGCTTTCTGGTCAAAATGATCAGATTTGTGGGAAGTTTCTTCGGTGATGATTTCATATGTATGGCGTCACTTCAAAGGATCATGGTTTATGTTTTCCCTTTACCCTGTTTTAACTTCATTTGATATCGAGTCTGATGTTGGCTCCCTATTTGTTTTACCCTTCTTCTTGGAGTTATATTCAATCTTTTTAACACTCGTGTGCTCATCCCTAGATAAGGCCCTAAACTACAAACATTTTGTGCCATATTTCAAATTACTTGGGAATTATTGATAGCAGACATGACTTGGTTACTTTTACATTGTTTTTTCTCCTATTTAAACCTCTTCTTTCACATGTTAAGGAATTACATTGTCATTCTGTAGTTCTTTATTCGTTGTTTGAATCAATCATGAACCAATATGCATCATTGGTAACTCTTGCTAACCTCATTTTTTTTATCTGAAGATTAAAAGTTATCCCGAATTTTTGGTCGAATGAGTTTCATTATGCCTTATTTATTCTTTGTTGCTGATTTCTATAACGAGGAACAAAACTCCAGACAAATATGGTGTGTTTCTAGTGATGTGATATGTAGTGTCATTCATTTCCTTTTTGATACTTACTTTATCTCTTTCTTGACTCAGGACGACCGTTGGATTGATTTTTCTAGATCAAATGGTACGTGAGGACATTCTTTTAGCTTTTGGTCCTGCCATGGTACAACTCGACCTGCCTTTTGCTTTAAGAAATAAGGGGAGCATGTTGGCTAAGGTCTAAGGAGGAAATACAACGTCGCCTCTGAAGGAGACAAAGGATGATTATTTTGTGTCTGTTGAGGAAACCCTTGGTATTAGTTCCTCTAAAAATTGGGTGGTTCGCCGCTTTTCTACATTGTTTGACTCGACACTTTCTTCTTTTCCATTTGCAATAAGAGTTATGGTTCACGAGGTAGATTATATTGTGTTATTCGGTTAGGGTTTGGGTTAGGGAATTAAAATCCTACTCAAAATAAATAAAACATATTATAATATTATATGATCAAAATAAATTATGTAGTACATTCATAACATGTTTGCATAGCAAAAAGAAGTATTAATGAATGAATAGTTAATATCAAATCAAAATTTTAGTAAACCTTTAAGGTATGTAGCTTACTGCGATTACTAATCCAGAATGTTAATTACTCTAGTGGTAGAATAAATAAAGCGGAAGTTTCATATAAGACTAATTTTCTTCTGCAAACTGAATCTTAACCCACAAAGCAACAAATTAAGAATGTGTCTCGTTCAACATTATCACCTAGACATTTGCAAAATAAATATTCAATAACCAATTCAAAAAAAAATCACAATGCATAAAAAAGTGTTGTGACAAATGGGTGTCATCAACAACAAGGGTTTTATTTTTACGAGACTTTTTCTCTAGTAGTGAAACCTTTTAAAGTGAGAATTATCCTCGGCCTTATTATCTCTAAACAATGCAACATCACTTAATTGGATGTGAAAAATTCCTTCCTAAATGGTTTTCTTAATAAAAAAGTATATATGCAACAACCATATGGATTTATTAATGCACACACACCACTTGTTTGTAAACTAAATAGTTATTTATTTCCTAAAACAGACACCTAGGACCTAGTTTTAAAGATTGACTACTATCTTACACAACTTTAGCTTTCAAACAAGTATGTCTGGTCCTTCTCTTTTCACACTCATAACACCTACATACTCCATATTCATGCTAGTCTATGTAGATGACATTATATTGTTACAGTAATTGAGTATCTTAGTTAATTAGTTATTTTATTTTATTTTAGTTAGTTCTTATTTTCCTTATATTCCATATTTCCTCATTTATATGCAATGATTTTACTATCTTAGTAAAATTAGTTAC
This sequence comes from Lathyrus oleraceus, assembly GCF_024323335.1. Classification (NCBI taxonomy): domain Eukaryota; kingdom Viridiplantae; phylum Streptophyta; class Magnoliopsida; order Fabales; family Fabaceae; genus Lathyrus; species Lathyrus oleraceus. The sequence goes on along the minus strand of NC_066584.1, from coordinate 457,756,953 downwards.
TATTTTTCCTATTTCTATGCAATGATTGGTATTGTTACCACGCTACCCTACAATACATCCAAAAAATTTAAACAACGACACACAACCAACATATACCCCTAATCTATTCATGTTCGCTAACAATCTCGATTTAGATTTAGAATTTGAGATCAAAAAAATCTCATATGATTTAGCAGGATACCCTAATTTTTTTGTACTTCGACAAATACTCCTTAGTAAGTTAATGTTTAAGTAGGTAGTTCTTCCCAACCACAACAAACTGAAAAAGATCAAAGATAAAACATAATTGAACATGCAACTTTAAACATGGGATAAGGGTGAACTGTAATATTCAGATTTCAAAAACATTTTAGAAAAGCGATTGATTTTAAATTGGTTAATTTTAGGAAATAGGTAGAATTAGAAATTAAGCAGTGAAAAAGATCAATGATAGAAGTATAAAGAGATAGAGTAAGAAATACCATGTAAGATATTATTCTGGTTTGAACTTAAACCACACGGTGTAGTCCACTCCCTAAGAGTTTTCTCTTGAGATTTCTACTATTAGCAACTTAAGATTTTACACAAGTTTCATCCAACAATCTTTCACCAAGCTTTTTGACAAGTTCAACTTGCAAACTTCAAGTATAATATAAAATCATAAGAGAACTAAGCCCTTGAGTAATAAATACATCACAACAATAAAACAACACAATTCTTAGATGAATTTTTTCACACTCTCAGAACTAAGGCAATTTCTAATGAGTAAAACTGATAAAAGAGGGAGAAGGAAATGTGATATTAGATTTGATAGTTCTGAAAAGTCGTGTTTTAAGAACGGGGGAAATCACTCCTTAATATAGGATTTTTTTTATCTCAAAATGGTAAAAGTCCATGGGCCCGATCAATTCTAATCAATTAGAAATGAAAATCTACTCGATTAGGTTAAGCCAAAAAAAGAAACCCTAATCAACTATCTATCTAAGGTTCATTGATGCCACTTGTCTACCATAAATTCCTTTACCCTTTCTTATTTTTTTCCACATGCCTCTGACCCTTATAGTAAATAGCATATTAACTCATTAACCACTCTTCCTTTTCCCAATACCCTTACATTTCCATTCATTAACACCTCTCCAAATTTTCAATTTCTTTTTACGAATTGACTTTTCACATATTTCCAAGGAGGGAAATTTTCATTTCGCTTCCAAAATTTTCATTTAACTTGCAATTGGAACACCACAACAAACTTCTTCTCCATTTCTCATTTCGCTTTCACCATCCTTACTGCTTTTCGACCTGAAAATAATATGGTGACCTAGAAATTAACATGTTAAAGAACGAATTTCTCAAGTAAGTCATTTCTACCCACCTATCACCATATTTTTCAACCTTGTTTTTCTGAAAATCTTCGAAATCATTCTCTTTTTCAAAACCATTTTATTAACCTTTATTTTTTTAGAAAACCTTCTTAAATATTTGTGTTTCTTTTTTTTCATGATTTCTCATATCTCTTTTAACTTAAATGAACATTGTTTCAACCTTGTTGTTTTTCTTGCTTTCTCAAATCTCGTGAAAACTAACACCACTTTTTTCTCCGTGTTTAAAGATTTTGGTGTGTTTGGAGATGTTTTTTTTTTGCCTCACAATGAAAAGATATTCACTTTTGTATATTCATCATGTCATAATTGATCTCTATCTCACATAATGAAAAATCTTCACTTTTGTATATATATGAGTTATTCCAAAATTTATGTGTGTTTAAAGATGTCTTTTTTTTAATAAAAAAACCTGTTTAAACAAGTGTTGAACATGTTTTTAGGGCTCACCAACCAAGCACACAACAAACAAATAGAGATTATGATAATAAAATACATATAGGCTATGGCTGAAAAAAGAGAGAAAGAAAGTGAATGTTTGGTTGCATAAGGAAAGTATTTTTGTTTCTTTATATAAAATTTTTATTTTTATTTTAAACTTTGTTCTCACTGTTAAAAAGAAATATGTTAAAGTACATTCAAATGTCTTCCCTACACTTTTCAACATGTTATAATGGTTCTCTGACTCACTGAATGAAAAAATAATCGCTTTTGTAAATTTGTCTTTTTATCAAAAAAAATTGTCTTATTACAACATTTATGTGTCTTTAAAGATTTATTATTTTGAAAAGAAATGTTTAAACAAGTGTTCGAACATGTTTTTAGGGCTTCTCTGCCTCACATAATGAAAATGCATTCACTTCTCTACATGTCTTCAACATGATTTAGAACATGTCTTCTTACACACATGTGTTTAATGTCTATTTAAAAATATGTGTTTTCTTATGCGAACAAGAATATCATCATGTCAAGACCACCTGTTTGTTTTGTTGATTTGAAGAAGGGTTTTCAAGTTTAGAAAGTTGTCATTCATGTTGTTGATCTCTAGTTGGCGAAAGAGAGAAGTGGTCAGCAATATCTTGAAATGATTATTCAAGATGTCAATGTTAATATTTTTTTAGAACTTAATTAAAAATCAACAGTTTTTTTATAAGTAAAAAATCAATACCCTTTCCTTTGATCTTTGTAGGGCGATCAAGTCCATGTAATTATGTGAAACCACAAATCTCACATAATTCAACCCCTCATCAATGGAGGGAGTGGAAAAAGAGAAAAAGGAAAGAGGAAAAAGATTCCTCACTATCCTACATGCTTTAACACCCATAGTATGAACAATTTCCCTCTTACCTTGAATTTGTAGCAAAGGTTGAAACTTTGACAATGAAAGCTCTCTTCTCCTACCTTTTGCTTTGTTAGGACTCCCTCTGACTCTACTGATAACTATTTCTCACAACAATAATCCTAACTCTAATTCTCCTATCTATTTAAATAAAAACCCTATTTTTATTTTTATTTTAATTAATTATACAACTTCCTTTAACTTTCACTAATTCCACCCCCACCTCCCTAATTTTATTAAAAAAATATTTTAATGCCTAAAATTTATTTTCTCACATTTTCTAATTAATTAAATTATGAAAATATAATTAAATTATATTTTAACATTAAACTAACATTCTTCACTTCTACACTAATTTAAATATAATAAAACTCTATCAAAAAATCACTAACTTAAATAAAACAATTAAATAAGTCATAAATATTCCAAAACATAATAACTATTTAGCTTTGGAAGTTTATTTTGTTATTTTGGTATCCACTTGTTCCTCGGGGAGAGTGTGGTTGCCCTTGTCTAATTCAGGAATGCATGAGAAGTCTGGCCTCTATGGCTTCTCTGATGACTCAGAGAACTTGGAGCCACATCTCGGCGAAACACGACTGGTTCAAGGATGATGATATGACTCATTTGGGAAGAAACTTCTTACATCATATTTCCTTTTGGATTTGCTTATCAATCTTCCTTCGAGCTGAAGTAACCTTGCCTCCACTACTTGCGAGTTATGTTGTTGAACCATCTTGTAAACACCATTTAGCAGTTCGATAGCACTTTGCACGTCAAGATTGACCAGCAAAAATTGGAAACTAGGTAACGCCTCTGGTCTATATGTATTGTTGACAATGCTGGAGGCCTAAGCAATAATTTGCATTGTTGAAATTATGGAGCAGACATACGAAATGAGGAGGTTGAACAAGATCTTGATATGGTGCAGACGAAACGTTCACGATGACTTGATCACCACCATTTTGAGGAAGATGTAATGGATCTCTTGCAGCTTTAGCAGTTGCAGCAACCTCACACATCCTGGAACCTACCATTGTTAGAGGACTTGGATAGAGATATGAGAAGTGGTGTTGATCTATTATCATAGGAGATCAAGAATCAGAGATTTAGGGTTCAGATTCAATTTTTTTGAATATCTAGGTTGAAGAAACTTTAGTTCAATAAATTGAGAGATGAATGTTCAAATGTGGAAAACACGAGAATCAATGTCGATTCCCATATACGACACAATTTTTTGTGCAGGAACCATAATTGATTGTTGACCAGTGTATGTGGATTGTAAGGGTTGGCTTGAGCTTCTAATGCAGTGGAAGAGTGGCTAACCTACAAGGTTAACACTCCAACGCTCAAATTAGTATGAGCGTAAGATGAGTGAATGAAATATAAATTCTAAGGTACCTGAGAAATAATGTGTCTCCCTCTTATATAATATGGAGGTTATAATAGCTTGTTGATTTGTAGCCGTGGAATACAGAGCTCCGTTTTATGGATCTTGGATTGAGATCACCTAATACTTGACTATGATAATATACTTATTCCATCTGTGATGCGGTGGATCGTTTTCCCTCTAGGCCATAATTGTTAGGCTTTATGACTGACCCAAAACAAATGATTACTGCGGTGTTAACTAGGTGATGTGTCAGAAAAACAACTTAGGCAACCATTCAATTAAGAGTACTCAAATATATAAATATTAAGTATAGAGGCAAACAAAATTATAATTATATTATTTAACATTTAAATAAATATATATATATATATATATATATATATATATATATATTAAAATATTAGTATCATTTTTAAATTCAATTAAATAATTAAATAATTAAATATAATAATAAATAATTAAATTAAGAAAAGGGTTGAAATTACTTAAATGGGGAATAGACAAAAAAAAAAGTTGCATTCTGTTCGCTGTGAATTTTGGCGAACAACCTCTGGTTTACCAAAACTTGTAGAATTGGGTTACTTGCAGGATCAACCACACAAATCCTAGGACATGTGCAAAATCTAGATAGTCTTGAAGATGTCTAAAATCACTTTCATATCTTTCATTTCTGTTCTCTAAGTGTTTTACGTCGAAATATGTTGATTACAATGTTAAGTGGATGTAAATTTAACAAGATAAAGTAAATGGCGGAAAATAACTGACGAAATGTAAAGTGTCGAAAAGGATAAAGTGCAGAAAGATAAATGACTGGAAAACATAAAAGAGATTTGTAAAGAACTTTGAACTTTATAGAATAAACTTTGAAGGAATTGGTGTTTGTTTACACATACATTTTCCAAATATGACTCTTTTCTCTCACACGGGTACTTTGAGTGTTTTCAGGAATTTTGTATAAGTAATTCTTCACACACTTTTTAGATAATAACTACCCTATATATACACAAATAACATAACTGTTATTAACGACTAAATCCTAAAACTATGACACATGGCTCTCCTCCTTTCGCCAGATGCTTCCACGCGTCTTCTGCCAAACGTCACAACCTTTTAAATTCAAATTTACTTTTAAGTCGAAATGACGTCTTCCTTCAGGATTTTTGTCGAATTATCAACATACTGCAATGTTCTCCCTATCTGTCAAAAGTGCTTTTCCTAGGTGCAAACATCTTTGTCGAAATGACGAAACTTCCATTTTGTCGAAGTATCGAACCATACTTATTAATCAAATCGTTTCAACCCATGTCATCATTTGTCGAAAAAATCATTTCTTACACCAAATCCCATGGCGTCGAAAACGCACGTATACAAATTGCCCCCCAGCAAAGACGTTTCGACCGTTGTTCTGGAGAAACAGTCATTTGTTGTCAATCAGTGTTTTGATGCCATGTCATTTAATCTTCATTAAATGCAAGTCTGATAATCTCAATTCCCAATGCAGGTTCATCATTACACTTTCTCCACAATGTCACGTCTAGCCCACGTTCACAATCTACTTCCATCATTTCCTTACATCATGGTTTCTTTTCAACTTCCACCTCTTTATCATTTCCATCAGAAATGGCCACGTGTCCCACTAACACCATTACATCTAAAACGTTTCAACATCTTCTTCCTATAAATACCCATAAACCTTTTCTTTAAACCTTTTTACGTTTCAGATTTCCTTTTTTCATACCCATTTCTCAAGCTTTTCACATTTTCTGAGAAATCTTCTTCAGTTTTTTCCAGCAATGGCGCCTCAAAAACCCTTAAGCAGTAAACACTCCAAGAAGAAACAAGACTCATCTTTTCCTCCTGTGCATGATTTAAAAGGGCCAATGACCATTGGAAATCAACAGTATGTTCCGGAACCTCCAAATGAAAAGGAAAAAGACTGCATCTATAAATCTCAGGTACTAATCCCTGTTCTTATTTCTGGAAATTATCACGCTATGTTAGGTCCCCTTCCAAATCCAGAGATTAAACCAGAGCGTTTAAGAGAATTTTTTCCCTCTTACTTTCACACAAAACCCATAGGCGCTGGAAGAAAACCTCAGCCTAAAGAGAAAGTTGTAGAACAAAAAGATTCATCGAGTTCGACGGATATTGGAGAGTTGGACTTAACCTATTTGAATTTTCCCAGGATATTTAGAACCTGCCCATGGTCGAAAGATCCTTCTGACTACGTATCTTGGTTAGATAAAATCGAAAAAGTTAAAGGGTCTTTTTGGAAAGAAGTAGGCATTTTCGACCTTATCCAGTTGTCGAGAGTAGGACCCAATATCTGCCCAAATATGCTTTTGGCTTCTCTCTACTTTTGGGATAGTACTTACAACACCTTTCACCTTCCTTGTGGGATGGTTACGCCTACCCTTTTCGACGCAGCAGCCATTGTTGGTCTTCACCCCAATGGTATAGATTTCGACCCTACTGTCTTAAGTGAAGATACCATTGCTTTCGAGACTAGCCTTGCACCCTACTCCTTATTCATGTCCTATTACCATGATAAGAGTACCACTGAAGTTTCAGATGTCGAACATATAGCCTTTTTGACACTATGGCTGTCCAAATATGTGTTCTGTTCTCGCTCTCTTCAAGTTGCCAAGAGATTTATCACCATAGCCAATCAGCTTCATGCAGGCACGAAACTATGTTTGAGCGAAATGATTCTGGCGAATCTCTATGAATCTCTGAGCGAGAGCGTACATTTCTTAAAGAACACCAAATCCCAAGGGAAAATCAACTTATCAGGACCTTTTTGGCTCTTGCAACTATGGCTCAATGCCACCTTTGAAGCTAGTCTTCCTGTAGCACCAGAAATAGATGAAGAAGAAGTAAACAATAGGACTGTCGAATGGCCAAGATTAGTGCTACTAACGCCAACTGATGAAGGAATCAGCCTTCGACAAGCTTTTAAAAGCTATGTTATGATGTTTGCTAAAAGTCATCAATTTACTTCGACCATGGCACCTTTTGCTGATAGAAAAATCGGACCTAAGTGGTTTACCCAACAGCTGCCCTTGGAGATGCAAAAGGACGAAAACACATTTCTGAATGTTTGGGAATCGTTCTTGACCCCTAGGCTCCTTTTTTCTTATCGTAACACCACTAAAAACCAAATTGCTTTGATAGTTTATCAACCCAACCTTGTTTCTAGACAATTTGGTCTAATCCAAATCAAACCTCAACCTATATTCCCCAAAAAGGGGTCCATCATCTTTTATAACTCCCTTCACACTGAAGACGAAGGCAAAGAGCTGTCGAAGAAACTAGCTGATGCTTCTCTCGACATTCGACCAGTTATTTTTCGACCATCATTCTTATGCACTCCTGAGTTTGATGAATGGTGGAAGGATTATTATTCCAACGAATTTTTTGACGTAGCTGCTTTTGCTACACATTTGACAAATGCTTTCGCTTTTGTGCAGGATCGGACCAAAAAAGGTATTCCACGACATATTAAAGAAATACAGAAATTTCAAAAATATTTTGAAACTGCGTATAGACCTGATGATCTTAGTCGAACCATATGCGAAGCAGCGGCCGAATTAAAACGTAAATTGACAGAGAAGTTTAAAAAACTGTCATTGCCTTCCAATCTTTCACCAGAGGCGCGCTATGACCTGGCTTTCAATTGTCATCCACCAAAGTTTCCTCCTTTGCCAACTGCTGACTTTGGGGTGGCGTTTGGTTTTCCACTTCCAGACTGGTTCCTTTGTGGGGATTTTATGAAAATTCTTCGTCAAAAGTATCAAAAACCTGCTGAGCGTGTGGTTCCGACTAAGTATCATCTGGGCGAATATCCAGGACACCTTCATATTGGAATAGAACACGTTCGCGTGGAAGATACCATTCTTGAAGGTGTTCACAGAAAAATATGTTTTTTCTTTCTGTTATTCTAACTGTCTTATCATGTATCTCTTATATTTGTTTCTGAATTTTCTTTCTTTCCTTAGCCGTGAAGATCCCTGCTAAGAAAGCTGCTGTCGAAGCGTCGCCCAGTACTGCTAAGAAGCCTTCGACAAAGGTACAACACTTTTTTCTTATTATTTTCCTTCCATTATTCAAAACTAACTGGCTTTGGCCTGTATGACTAGGTAAGTCGAAAAACCTCAACAATCCAAAAGAAGAAGAATGAAGAGGAGAGAAAAGAGGATAAAGTCCCTAGTGAAGAGTCTGGTGATGAATCTCCAGAGTTAGTCCCTCCTCCTCAGAAGAAAAAGAAACTCACGAAGGTTTCTTCCCAAAGGTCCATCGTCAACCCAATCAGGAAGGATTCTGCCAGTACTTCTCCTGCCAAGCCTCAGTCGAAAGATACGGGGAGTGGGAAATCCGGTTTTAACGCTGAAATTCCTGAGGTAATTTTTTCAATTCGACAGCATATGTTTACCTTTCCTACATCTTTCTTCTAAATCTTAGAATTTATTTTTAGGAACAAGTGGCTGTCGAAGGAACGTCTGAGAAAATTTTGGAGGAAACAGCGCCAGAGGAAGATATCCCCGCCAGTGACCATGACATGCAAACCATAGAAGAATTCGACACTACAGTAGGTGAAGCTTCTGAAGATGAATCTCCTCCTCATCCAGGATTACATGTTGCACCTCAGGGTGATGATATTGAAATGGAGGTTGTAGTCGAAGATGATCCTGAAGATGGAGCTGCCAGAGATGGGGACAACCAGTTGAAACGAACAGAGGTTGAGCCTACTTCGACGCGAAACACTCCACCTGCTCCTGACCGGGCCCAAGGGAGTGGCAAATCAACTGGTTCGACCAGTTTTTCTCGCGAGGAGCTTGAGAATCTCAAAGTGCAAAGACCTTTGGAGTATCTGAAAGCCATGCTTAGCACCCGTTTTAATTTTCAGGATTCTTCGCAGAGTAGTTCGACCACTTCTGGGGCAACTTTTGAAGCACCATCACTTGACAACCTCCTGACCAAAATCAAAACGAAAATCCTTGATGTCGATTTGTTTAAAGTCTTGGAAGAAAATTCCCTTGCTCAAATTGGTCTTAAGAAAATTCTGAAGCAAGTGAATGTCCTGGAAGCTTCTGCTGAGATTGGAAGTTTTGTGATGGAGCTGATGACTCTCATTGACTTGGCCACTGCAGATCTCCATCGTCAAAGGGATCTTACCAATCAAATCTCCTCCAAGTCTGAAACTCAAACTGCTGAATGGGATGCTGTTTCGACTTCGACTGACAAAGTTTCAAAATTGCAAAAGCTCTCTGAAACGTATGTCGAAGAAGTTGCTGCTTGCAATGACAATATTCAAAAATGGAAAACACAGATAGCAGCACTTCAAGAAAAGATCTCTCAAGAGGAGAAACGTAAGGCATCCATTCAGCAACCCAAGCAGAGCGAGATTGACAAAGAATTGAGGGTGTGTATTCGACATGCAGAGAAAGCCCATCAACTTAGTCAGGAGATTGAGACTCTCTCTACTCACAAAAGTCTTTGTGATCATCGACTCCAACTCCAGAGGCAGAAGTTTGCCACTTTGAGGGATACTTTTGCCAATTTTAATTTTTAGTCGAATTTATTTAGCAACTCTCAGCCCTTTGAGGCTTTCTTTGTAATAACTTTTGAATGCCATTTTTATTTGGCCCATCTTATCACAATTATGTTTTGCACTTATTCTGTTACTACTTTTACTTCCTGCAATATAGGCTTATATTTTTTCAAATACTTGCCATTTATTCTTAGGATTCTCTTATCCTTCTCTATTTCTTCTATTTCATACGCGCCGTTTGAAAATGTTCTCAAGACCTGGAAAGGTCCCTCCCATTTAGGAGACCACTTTCCCATTAATTTATCCTTTCGATCCATAGGAAGGATTACTTTCCACACAAGATCACCTATTAAGAAGGTCTTGAATCTTACTTTCTTGTTGTAAAATCTTTCGACTCTCTCCTTTTGTCTTCTTATTAGGTCTAGCGCGCGCAGCCTTTCTTCGTCTAAATCAACTAGTTCGTCCATCATCATACTCCAATATGTATCTGATGGGATTTCATGATGCCTTTGCACTCTGACTGACTGCAGATATATTTCGACTGGCAAAACTGCATCGTGTCCGTAAGTCAACTTGAATGGAGTCGAATTCGTTGCCTCTTTGGGGGACGTTCGACAAGCCCACAAGGCTTGATCCAAAGTCTTATGCCAATTTCTAGGCTTTTTCCCCACATGCTTCTTAATCAAGTTTATCACTACCTTGTTGGCTGCTTCAACTTGCCCATTTGCTTGAGCGTAGTAAGGTGTCGAAGTAAGGAGCTTAAAACCTGTTTCTTGTGCAAACTTCTGCATGTTTTTACCGGTGAACACAGATCCTTGATCTGTTGTTATTGTCTCAGGTATCCCAAATCTGTAGATTATGTATTTTTGGATAAAGTCTATGACTGCTTCTTGATCCACATTCGCCAATGGTATGGCTTCGGTCCATTTTGTGAAATAGTCTATCCCAACCAAAATGTACCTTTGCCCTTTTGAGGAAGCTGGTTGAATCTCCCCGATCAAGTCCAACGCCCATCCTCTGAATGGCCAAGGTTTTATAATTGAGTGCAACCCACTTACAGGGACATGAGGTATGCCTGCATGTACTTGACATTCCTGACACCCTTTTGCGAATTCGACACAATCTTTCAGCATTGTTGGCCAATACATTCCTTGTCGAAATAAAAGCCACTTCATTTTGTGACCTGCTTGGTGCGCGCCACACGCTCCACTGTGTACATTCGACAAGGCTATGTAGGCTTCGTCCTCACTCAGGCATTTCAACAAAACTCCTTCTGCAGTCTTTTTGAACAATTCATTTCCCAAAAGTACGTAACTCAAAGCTCTGTATTTTACCTTTCTTTCCGCTTTCTGATTTGGGTCTTATAGATAATCCTTGACAGGCTTTCTCCAGTCTGTTATTCCTGAATCATCTATGTTGAATATCTCGAAGTTTTCTTCGTCACCGTATCCTAATCTTATTGACTCTAGATCTGATGGGGACAACTTGGTGGACACGACTCTTCCTCTGACTTCAATGGCTTCTTCTAACTTTTCCTTCGACACTTTGTATCCGGACGCTAGTTGAGCAAGATCATTCGCTTCTTGATTCTTCAACCTGGGAATGTGCCTGAAGACGACGTTGTCGAATGCTTTGAGAAGTCTATTGGCTATTACAAAGTACATGATTAAATTTTCTTTCACGCACTTATACTCTTTCGTCAACTGCTTTATTACCAGTTCGGAATCACCCATTATTTCGACTCTCGTTGCCCCCAATTTCAACAAGATTTCAAGTCCAGCGATCAAAGCTTCGTATTCTGCTTCATTATTTGAACACAGACTTTCAACTTTGTACTTGAATTTTGTTGGAATTTTTTCAGGAGAAATAATCAACATCCCAACGCCCGTTCCGTTTTTATGACTGGAACCGTCGAAGTATAGTTTCCAAGGTTCCAGTTCGACGTATTCCACGTCTTCGTTTATAGAGTGGTCCGCTATGAAATCAGCGACCACTTGTCCTTTCACTGCTTTTAAAGGCAGATATTTCAAGGAGTATTCTGTTAAAGCTAAAGCCCACTTTCCAATTCGACTATGTAAAATAGATTTAGATAACATATACTTTATTACGTCGAAATGGGAAGAAATATATACATCGACAGGTTTTATATAATGCTTTAGTTTGATACAAGAGAAATATACACACAGGCATAACTTTTCTATAATGCTATATCTAGTTTCGGCATCGTTCAGGACTCTACTGAGATAATAAATGGCCCTTTCGACGCCATTCTCATCTTCTTGACACAACATACTTCCTAATGTTTTGTCTGATGCCGAAATGTACAATCTCATATTTCTTTTTCTGCAAGGAGACATCAGGATTGGGGGATTAGCCAGGTACTCCTTGATTTTGTCGAAAGCCGCTTGCTGTTCTTGCCCCCATGCGAAGTCTTCTTTCTTTAGTCGAAGTAGAGGAGAGAAAGCTTGTGTCTTCCCACTGAGGTTGGAGATGAATCTTCTGAGAAAGTTGATTTTCCCTAGCAGAGACTGCAACCCCTTTTTGGTTGATGGCGCTTTCGCTTCCATTATGGCCTTGGCTTTATTTTCGTTTATTTCGATCCCCTTCTTATGGACCACAAAGCCTAAGAAATCACCCGCCTGCACACCAAAAGCACATTTAAGTGGGTTCATTTTCAAACCAAACTTCCTCATCCTTTCAAAGGATTGTCGAAGATGATCTATATGATTTTTTCCTGAAACAGACTTAATCACAATGTCGTCAATATACACTTGCATGAAAGTTTCGATGAAATCATGAAAGATGGAATTCATGGCGCGTTGGTAAGTCGCTCCAGCGTTCTTTAAACCAAAAGGCATTACTACCCATTCGTACGTTCCTATGGCTCCAGGACAACGGAAAGCCGTTTTAGGAACATCTTCTTCAGCGATAAAAATTTGGTTGTAGCCAGAGTATCCGTCTAACATACTTAAGTACTCATGGCCGGCTGCAGAATCTATGAGCATTTCTGCCACTGGCATAGGATATTCATCCTTTGGGGTAGCCGAGTTTAAGTCTCGAAAATCAATACATACCCTTAGTTTGCCATTTTTCTTAATTACTGGAACAATATTTGCAATCCATTCGACATACTTGGTTGTGCGGATGAACTTGCATCTTAGAAGTCTTTCGACCTCTTCTTTTATTTTCGACAGGATTTCTGGTGCGAAGCGTCTCGGAGTCTGCTTTACTGGCTTCTTCCCTTCCATTATTGGCAACTGCATTTCGACCAGACTTCTGTCAAGACCAGGCATTTCGTCATAATCCCATGCGAAACAGTCTTTGAACTCTTTCAGCAACTGGACTATTTCGACCTTGAACTGGGGGTCCATTTTTGCGCTTATGTACGTTGGTCTATGTTCTGCCCCCACTCCTAAGTTTATTTCTTCTAAAGGATCCTGCGCCACCATCTTCTCGTTAGTTGACACTGGATCTTTTTCGAACCCCAGAGGTTCGTCGTCGTAAATGGCGTCAAGCTTTTGGTGTTGCCATCCGCCCATTTGGTTGGTGACATGATCTTCCGCAACGTCTTCTTGAGGACATTGCTTGTTGGAGTTCTCTTGGTTGGCTTCGACAACCATACTTTTTACCTCAGCCTCAAGGGCCTCTTTTAGTTTGTTTTCGGCCATGTAAGCCGTAATCTTTTCGATCGCTGATTGTTCACTCGTCATCGTCAAATTCACTACCCCATCCCGTCGGCGCTATATGAGTGGTTCCCCATATGTAAGTTTCGCCAATCACTTCTTTATCCCACTGGAAACCATGCGTTGGATGCAGGTACATGGAACAATAGGCATTGTCTGTCGTCTTCAAGTCGAATTCTGCCGGGCTGCAGGGAGGTATATGAGCCAGGTTTTTGTCGAAGCTTTGGCTGTTGACAGTGTTTACCTCGGTCATGAAGTAGCTTTGGTCAGCCTCGATGTTTTCGACGATTCCATCTGGCCTCCATATGGCTATCCGCTGGTGCATTGAAGAGGGTACAGCTCCTACGCCGTGAATCCATTCCCTACCAAGCAGCAGGTTGTAGTTGGCTTTCGAAGCGATGACTATGAACATTGTAGGTCTTGTTATGGTTCCTACAGTTAAGTTCACTTGGATGACTCCCATAGTTGTCCCTATCTTCCCTTCGTAATTCGACAGCACCATGTTGTGAGGCTTCGCGTCCGAATCGTCTTTTCCAATCTTCTTCAGCATGTAGTGGGGCATCAAATTCACTGCCGCTCCCCCGTCCACCAGTATCTTATTCACGCCGACATTTTCCACCTTTCCTTTTATAAACAGAGGTTTCAAATGCGCTTTCATGGAGTCGTCTGGTCTTTCGAAGAAAGCGTTCTGCTCTTCGACGCATCCGTTGTTCATCACGTAGTAGCAGACGGGCTTGTGTGCCATTGTTTCTTCTTCCATTTCGTCTCCTTCATCCTCGATCTCCATGACTCTATCATAGTCTCTAGGGAGCACAGAGACCACGTTGCAAATTACGTTGAAGGATGTTTCTGAGTCAGAGTTAAAACTGTCGGTTACTTCGTCATCTTCCTGCATCTTCTCCTTCGACGCCACCGATTCGACAACTCTGCTAGGATTGATCTGGAGGGGAGTCCCTTTCCTGCTCCTTGTCTGACGATTGTTGCTAGATTCTGCTTCGTCTGGACCGTTCGTGTTCTTTTTTGCCATCTCTATTTCTGCCCTCTTCTGCCTTTGGAACCTCCTCCATTGGGATCTGGACATGGGGTTCTTGCCTTTGTAATTCTCTGAAGGGTACGGTCTTGGCTTGTGTTTTTCCATTTCCTTCTTGCCCTCCATCGACGCGCCTCTCTGAACCTCGAACTTTCCCCATTTCTTCTGCCCCTGGGCGTCCCTAATGGGTTGAACCCATTTGTCGTCCGTCGCTTTGTCAGATGGTTTATAGGTGTTCTGGCGTCTCTCTCCGTGCCTCCACTGGTGGTGATCACTTCTCCTTGGGTCATATCTCACTGTTCCCCAATTCTATTTCCTTTTGGTCTTATCCACCGCTTCCAGGTTGGTTGCTGCCTTCCTGTCGAAGACTGCGCTGCAGCGTGGGCACAACATCACTTCGGTTTTCATCCTTTGGCACCTCTTGATGAATTCCATTAAGTTTTCCTCCTCTCTAGGGTACGCCAGCCTTTGGTATTCTTTCTGACGACGCTCTTCGCCCTTTTCGACCTGGTCCTTCTGAGATATTTCTACCATATTTACCCCAACATTTTGTTCGTCGGCGATGCTTAATTCGTTCATCTTCCTGATGAGCCTCTCTTCTTCGCCTTCGACACCTTTTAGTGTCTGGTCGAACTCTTTCTCTGGGCAACAGCACCAAGATATGGTCCTGGAACCATGTTTGCAACAGCATTTGTTCCAATTCCTTCTGGGGTCTTCCATTGTCCTACGCAGAATCCCACTGATCATGGGCTTCGAAGGACCGTTAGCGGCTTCCGCTTTGATTTTTGTGACCTCTTCACTGAAAGGCCCCATGGTGTTGACGCAGTTGGCGATATCACCTTTCTTTGCTTTGTTAGAATCAAGGCCTTCAGCAGCCTTGTTTTCAATCGCTGGGTCTTCAGTAACCCTCCCCTTCGTATTAGGGGCATGCTCAATTGCGTCGACTGTCTCCTCATTGTTTTCTGAAGAGGCATCTCCCCAACCGCTTGGTTGGATTGTGTTGATGTCGATCTGAGAGCTTGCCGGCGCGTTGTACTTCACAAGAAAATCATATTTCCCACTTGGCTGTCCCAAGCGGTCCCAATTCTCCTCTTGTCGAAACTCCACATTCTCGACAGCGTTGTCACCGTCCTTCTTGTCGAAACCTTCAGTAGTTTCTATCCTTTTCTGGCTTGCGAGATCATCAGTAATCTCGACCATGTTGACATTTGCGTCGAAGCTTCCAGGGGCTTCCACCATTTCCAAATTGCCATCAGGAGCAACTTCGGCCTCCACCATGTTTACGACGGATGGTTCAGCGTAGTGGGCTTCGACCGCTTGCATAGGATTCGAGTCGATCTTCATCTGTTGTTTTGGTTTGTCACCAAACTTCAGCCTTCCGTCCCGGATAGCATTTTGAACGAGATCCCTGAAAAGGAAACAACGAGACGTCTTATGGCCCAGAAAATTATGGTATTTACAAAAACCTCTCTTTTTCTGTTGTTCCATAGGCGGTTCTTTAGCGCCTGGTGGTTTTATTAATTGACCATCTTTAACCAACAGATCGAAGATTTCGTCACATTTGGTAATGTCGAACGTATAAGTCCTTTTGGGGAACTTATCGTTGGTTTCGACTGGGTTTCCGTTCGACGGAGTTAGTACTTTGCACGAATAAGGTGGCCCTTGTTTTAGTTCTGCTAGGTCAATTTCTTGTTCGTCGAAGCTACTTGGTTCGTGTTCGTCGAACTCATCATCTTGGCGAACCCCTACGTAGGCTACCCTCTCTTTTTTATTCTTATTTGCCCTGAATTTTTCGTCCCTTAACCTTTCGACCTGTCTCACTCTATCCGCTAATTGTGCCATATCCCTCAGATACTGGGTATCTAGTTTCTTCCTTATAGAATAGTCTAGTCCCCCTGCGGCCATTTCGACCAACTCATGTTCTGGCACTGGGGTGAAACATCTAGCCTTTAGCAATCTGAACCTATTTAAATAATCATCTATTGGTTCGGAGTGTTTTCTCTTGACACTGGCTAATTCTTTCAGACTTATTTTTGTTTGTCCCATGTAGAATTGTTCATGGAACAGCCTTTCTAATTGGGTCCACGTGTATACTGAGTTTGCAGGCAAAGATGTAAACCAAGTAAACGCGTTTTTTGTTAAGGAACTAGGGAAATATTTTATCTTCAAATTTTCGTTACGGGCTATTTCCCCTGCCTCGATCAGGTAACGTGCCACATGTTCTATAGTGGACTCACTAGTGTCCCCTGAGAACTTTGTGAACTTAGGGACTTTCCACCTTGGTGGCAATTCTTCTTGCAGAATACATTCTGATAGTGGGGATGCGTAACTAGGCCTTTGTAAACCCATGTTCATCCCATTTTGTGCCATTATCGTTTCGACCATGGCTGCCAGATTATTTTCGACAGGCGGATTATTATACCGCATCCGTTGTTGCAATACAACATCCGCGTCCTGGCCTCTCTGGATTACTATCCTTCTAGGCTCTTGTGGAATGGGGATTTCGACACGAGGCTGTTCGACTACATCCTCTCTGTTTCTGACGTTCGTTTGAGGATTGTCTAACGGTATCTGGTTTATCGTAGGTTCTTCTTGGACCGCTACCGCTGGGTTATGAACCACTTGTTCTCTGTGTCGAGTTTGAGGGACTCCAAAGAAATCAGCAATGCGCATCATTTGCGCTGCCAACGCTTGGTTTGTTTGAGTGGTGTTCTGTATCAGTGGATTAAACACCGCTCCCATTTGTTGCGTCAACATTTGGACCATATCATGATTACTCTCGTCCATCTGCTGTCTAATCACTTGCGCCGAATTATTTGTTATCGGCGGCACGTAAAGTGGTTGTTGATTCAGTCTACTCACGTTTCCACCATATCCTGACCCTTGTAAGGGTGAAGACACGTTGGCCATCGAGTCTGAATATATTAACGGGGAATTATGTAAATTTGCCATCAACGAAGTTGGCATTCCAAAGGGTTGTTCCCTACCAGGCGGAGGCAAGGTGAAATTTGTTACAAAAGGCCTAGAAGTGTTCCCCACAGGAGGGGGTGTCCCAACGGGCATTTGTTGTGCCCTGAAAGACGAACTAGGCGCGTTTTGCGACATCGAATTCGCTGGTATCGATCCTGTTGATGAAGGTACGGCCTCTGACACAGGGACCGATCCTATATTGCCTTCTGTCGAAGGGGCAGGGTTGGATACTGGGATGGATTCGTTAGGATTATTTGGCTGGTTCGCCATTTTCCTTACTCTTGTTCTTTTGGGTATTTCTACTTCGGATACGGCTAATTTACCGCTTCTCAGTCTCATGCAAATGAAGGACAGATTTTGACTAGCGATTATCTAACTTTCTAAAATTTTTGCACAGTCCCACCGGGTGTGCCAATTTGTTCGCTGTGAATTTTGGCGAACAACCTCTGGTTTACCAAAACTTGTAGAATTGGGTTACTTGCAGGATCAACCACACAAATCCTAGGACATGTGCAAAATCTAGATAGTCTTGAAGATGTCTAAAATCACTTTCATATCTTTCATTTCTGTTCTCTAAGTGTTTTACGTCGAAATATGTTGATTACAATGTTAAGTGGATGTAAATTTAACAAGATAAAGTAAATGGCGGAAAATAACTGACGAAATGTAAAGTGTCGAAAAGGATAAAGTGCAGAAAGATAAATGACTGGAAAACATAAAAGAGATTTGTAAAGAACTTTGAACTTTATAGAATAAACTTTGAAGGAATTGGTGTTTGTTTACACATACATTTTTCAAATATGACTCTTTTCTCTCACACGGGTACTTTGAGTGTTTTCAGGAATTTTGTATAAGTAATTCTTCACACACTTTTTAGATAATAACTACCCTATATATACACAAATAACATAACTGTTATTAACGACTAAATCCTAAAACTATGACACATGGCTCTCCTCCTTTCGCCAGATGCTTCCACGCGTCTTCTGCCAAACGTCACAACCTTTTAAATTCAAATTTACTTTTAAGTCGAAATGACGTCTTCCTTCAGGATTTTTGTCGAATTATCAACATACTGCAATGTTCTCCCTATCTGTCAAAAGTGCTTTTCCTAGGTGCAAACATCTTTGTCGAAATGACGAAACTTCCATTTTGTCGAAGTGTCGAACCATACTTATTAATCAAATCGTTTCAACCCATGTCATCATTTGTCGAAAAAATCATTTCTTACACCAAATCCCATGGCGTCGAAAACGCACGTATACACATTCTTAAGTCATTTTGGTGGTGGGATAATTATTTAAATATCTTTTTGCTAATAAAATATTTAACGAATTTGTTTTAAAACTATCCTCTCTATTATAAATTATATGATGTTTTGGATATCTTAGGTAAATTAAGAAAGATAATTAATATTATATATAAAAGAAAAAATATATATTATTTTATATTATTATTATTATTATTATTATTCATTTATGATAGATGAAAGAAATTTTTTAAAAATTAAAATAAGAAAAAATAATAAGAGATAAAGTATATATTTGAAAAAATGTTACTAATATTTCAAAGTGAATCATTTGAGATTTTTTTAATGAGTTATAATTTAGGATAGATAGAGGAGTATTTTATCTGGAAAAAAGGATATTGCAAAAAAGAAAAAACTTCTAGATGAAAACTGGAAAACTTGTTCGGAAGATTTTTTTAAGTAATTAATATTTTTAAATAACATCTCAAAATAATCAAATTTTTAAAAAATATACCAAAATAACCATTTTTTTCTACTGATGCATGAGTTCAACTGACGCATCTAACTAAGCTACATAGGAGGCACATAGAGCTTTGACGCATGCATGCAAACCCAATGCATGTAGGCGCCACATGCATTGGTGCATGTGTGTGTGCGCCACATGCATTGACACATGCATGTGATATGTATGTGTGGAGCCTAGTGCATTGGCGCATGCATGCTTTGGTTCTCCTATAAATACCATGCGCATCTCCCATTATTTTTCACACAACTTATTACCCTCCATACATTTTCCTTCAATTTCTTCAATCTCCTTCAATTTTGTTTTCTGTAATCATGTCTGAATACATTCACAAGAGAAATATCGATTTAATCTTTTCAGTAATGCAACCTTCGATAAAGATTTGATTTTGGAATATATAATCGTTTGAACGTCTTAATCGGACGTTGAACTGTTTGTTAGATGGAGAAATTGCAGAGGGTGAAAGGATTAAAAGAATTCAATGGGTTGAGTCCACGTTCAACCAAAATGGAGAAGTTCGTGTATGGTTGGATATTAAGACTGACATAGACGTTCACAGGATGATATATAATATGTTCAAATTTGTTTTAATGGTTGAAACACATAATTATAGTAATGATATTTTATTTGTTGTAGTGTGTTGTATTATTGTTTATGTGTTGAATGTGTTGTATTTGTTTGTGATGGTATTTTCTCACAAAGTTATCATATGAAATAAATGTTGTTTTTGAAGGTGAGAAAAACAAGAAAGGGGGGTTTGAATTGTTTTGGAAAAATAAGCGCTTTTTCAAAATGAAAATCACACAAAGATTTTATACTGGTTCGCTTATAACACAAAGCTACTCCAGTCCACCCGGCCAAGGTGATTTCGCCTTCAACAAGGACTTAATCCACTAATCTTGAAAGATTGATTACAGACAACGTCTAAGAGAAAGATCTCTTAGTCCTCTCAAGTATACAGACTGCACAGAGTCACTTGAGGAAATACAACAAAGATAAAAACTTATGTAATCTAGAGTGCTTCTAAGATAAGCAAAATATTACAACAGTAAGAACAATGTGTTTCACGTTCCAAGCAAAAGCTTCGTGAAGATGGAGAGAATAAAAACGTGTATACGTGTGTTGATGTTTCAGTATTTTCTTGTTGTACTCTCTTGTTTTTTTAATGTTGATTTGCAGTCCTTTATATATAGGATTGAAGTAGTCGTTGAAACTGATGGTCAATAATATGAATTAATGCCATAACTTATATAGCTTCTTGCCAAGATGACTTTCTCTCCTTGAATGACTACTTTCCAAATATAGTTCCTTTTCATTTGAATTTGGAGTTTAACGTCTCTTTCTGTATTAGGAAATTCATTTCCAAAACTTTATTTGAAGTTAACGTTACTCTTCCTTATTTAGCAATTCCATAATCAGAGTCTTCGTCTTTCTGGAGATCTTGGAATCTTGGAATCTTACTTCTGATGTTGATCTCTTTTAAGTTCTGATGGTTTCTTCAGATAGCGCTGATAGCTTCTGGAGTTTGACATACCGTAGTTCAGAGTCAGAACTTCTAGAGCGTACTTCTTGTTCAGATGCTTCTGATATTATGCTGTTTTGCTCAGAGTTAGACTTTCTTGAACATGTTTCTTCTTCAGATGCTTCTGGTCTTCTGATAATTTGTATCTGATATGATTATGTATCTGATGATTTCTTCCTTCTTTCCTTAGAACCCTGCACACTTAGAAACTTTTCGTTAGGGTGCCAATTTTGGTTTCATCCTTTGTTATCATCAAAATCATGGAATCTGTTGTAGAACAATTTTTGTTCTTACAATCTCCCCCTTTTTGATGATGACAAAACAAACTTAATTAGCAGATGAAACATAAACAATATCAGATCAGATAGACAAGAGCTCCCCCTGAGATAGGCTAGGGAGTTCAGAAGTTCTTACCAGAGCTTCCAAGCAATGAGGTTTCTTGATACCTTCTGCAATTTCTTAAGTCTAGAGTTAGATAAATTTATTTTTAAGAAAAATATGTTGTAGAGTGCTTAAGGTATTTAGACAGTATTTTCATCAGAGCTATTAATGACTTCTCCCCCTTTTTGTCAGAATAAAAAAGAAATAGCAAAAATAATAATTCAAGAGAAAAACATTGTATTCAGATAAAAAGCAACAGAGGCAAAAGGAACAAGTAAACATCAGAAACAAGGAAAGCAAAAAACAACAGGCAAACAAAAATCCTAAGTGCCTAAGGGTTGGGAGGCGGAGGCATTCTCTGAAGCAATTGAGCCAGCATGCTCTGAATGTTGTCGTTGACGGTATCTTGTTTATCCATTCTGGCACGGAGTTCCTTCTGGTCATTTTTGAGTTCTTCAAGCGTCTGGAGAACCATAGGAATAACAGATGAGGACTCCCCCTGAGTCAGAGCCTGCTGTGCTTCAGCAGCGGCCTTTGCTTCAGCTTCAGCAGCAGCCTGTGCCTCAGCTTCGGCAGCAGCAGCAGCATCAGCCAGAGCTTTAGCTTCAGCTTCCTTTGCCCTTTCTTCCTCTAGCCTTCTGGCTTCTGCTTCTCTTGCTAGTCTCTCTTCCTCCAGCCTTCTGGCTTTAGCTTCTCTTGCAAGTCTTTCCTGGAGTCTTGCCTCAGCATCTCTGATGTAGCCATTTCTGACTTGTTCAGAGATGTTCTTCAGTTTAAAAGCCTCAGAGGTCATCCAACCAATGACTCTGTTCCAGTGTGTCCTTACAGAGTCAGGATCATCACTGACTTCAGAGTTAATGGTCAGAGACTTGACCTTTTGTACTGAAGCCCCTGCGACCAGCATTATGGCTTCCTCAAGGGTAGGTACAGAAAGGTTAGGTTCAGAGGTTTGAGGTGAAGAGGTTGGAGGGCTGAGATTTAATGTTAGAGGTTCAGGTTCAGCTTCAGGTTCAGGTTCAGCTGAGGTGTTTGGAGGGGTGATATCAGAGGTGTGGAGGTCAGAGGGTTGAGTTTCAGAAGGTTGGTCTTCAGAAGGGATGTTGGTTGTTTGTTCTGGGGGTGGTGAGGTGACTTCAGATTCAAGTGGAGGTTGTTGAGAGTTTTGGTTTAGAGCCTGAAGTTGGGCTAAGGTTGGAGAAGATGGGTCAGAATGTTTTGGGTCAGAGGAAAGGATAAGATATGAAGGTGATTCTGGGGCTGAAGATGAAGAGGAACTGGTTTGGTTCATTTCTTCAGCTTCAGATAAAGGTAGTGTTGTATGGGCAAGATTAAATTTGGGTAGAGGTTGTGAGGTTCTGGTTGGAGAAGGTGGGGTTTCAGAGGATGTGTATATGGGTGGTGTTGGGAGAGGATTAGAAGAAGCCATAAGTTGTTTAGAGGGAATAGAGGGAGCAGACGTACCAGTAGTTTCTTGCAGAGGCGCTGGAGATCTTACTTCAGAGGTTTCTCCTATCCTTGCTCTCTTTGCCTTTGAAGATTTATTCTTAGGGGGACCTCTTTTGAACTTGACAAAATCTTCTTCTGAATCCAGACAATCGTCCAATCTGAAGTCAGAGATATCAACTCTTTCATCCTTCAGACGCTGCATGTAGTGGAGGATTGCATCTACGGGTTCATTCTTGAAGAACCTTGCAAGACCATGTGGCAGCTTCCTCTGATCTTTCAAGGCGTCCCAGGAGGTGTCCAACGTGGGTCTGACTTGAATCTTTTTCAAGATTCCCATACTCTTGAGATTTCCGGCGTTCAAAGGTCTTCCAGTATCTATCGCCAGATCTTGCATTAGCCTGTTCTTCTCCAGATGATCTACCAGCCCATTCTCGATGAAAACATCAGACAGAAGTCTTCCCAGAGGGATGTAGGCTCTGGGTTTCATGTTGTTTCTGGTTTCCCTTACAGAGTCTCTGAGATATCTGAAGAGAAGTGCAGGAAGGCAGAGCTTCACACCCTTGTGAATGCAATACAGAATGCACTTCTGATCTGCATTGATGTAGTCAGAGGAGTTTGATGCTGGGCGATGATGAATGGTTCCCAAAATGATCTTGAGCCATACTCTGAGGTTCTGATGAAGTTCTTTATTCTTTGAAGGATTTCCTTCAGTGTTGAGTTTGAAGATGGTTGGATTGATTTCTTCAGTAATGCGTCTTGACCTAGGGTTGATGTTGTAAATCCTTTTTCCTCCATCTTTCTCCATGTTCAATAAAGAAGCAATTGACTTTTCAGTAATTACTATCTTTACCCCCAATACGTAGGAGACGATGAAATGGTCATCAGCGTCTGCAAATCTCCAGAATTCTTTGATGAGATTTGGGTAAACAGGGCCATAAAGCCTTTGGAAGTAGTTTTCCCACCCTTGTTGACGGAGTTCTTCAGTAAGATCCACTCCATTTCTCTTCATGTTGTTGAAATCTACTAGAGTTTCACACAACACTTCCAGTCCTTCAAAGGGAGTTGCTAGGTTTATGTGGGGTTCACGATCAAGAACATGGGGTTCCTTGTAGACTGGAGTAATAGAGACTCCTGTAACAGTTGGAGTTGGAATGCTTGAACTTTGGGCAGTGGTGTTGGATTCCATTTGCTGAGAAAAGTTGAAAACTTGTTGTTGTTGAGCATCCATAGTTGATGAAGAAGGAGATGAAGATGAAGAGTTTGTAGAAATGCTTTAGAGAGGGTTTGAGAGTGAGTGAGAGTGATAAGTGTGTGAAATGTGAGAAGAGTGTTTAAATACCCTAAATGAAAACACATGCAAAACGACACACAATTCAGCGTTAGCACAAGAATCAAGTTAGCACGCTTGGGGGAGACATGATTAAGGCTCATTAATGAGGGTCTAATCCCAACAGTATGCACACTGCTCGAGGAGATCTCAATCGTCTGACCTTTGAGTTTCTTCTGGACAACTGTCTAGAAGTTCTAAAGTTAGACGCTAAGTGCTCCACGTGTTTTGATGTATATGATCTTCAGGAATACCAAAGGATTGGTTCCTGGAGATTTCTAACTCAGATATCTTCTTAACTTGGTAGAAGTATCAGAGTCAGAGGCAGAAGCACATTTGTTTATGTCAGAGTCTCATTTTACATCTTCAGAGCCACACTTCATTCGGGGCAATTTTGAATGTTCAGATTTTCTAAGATAAAACGAAATTTATCTTCAGCTAGAGGCTTAGTAAAGATATCTGCCCATTGATGATCTGTATCAATGAACTTCAATGTTACTATCCCTTTCTGAACATAGTCTCTGATAAAATGATGTTTTATTTCAATGTGTTTAGCTCTGGAATGTAGAATGGGATTCTTACTTAGACAAATGGCAGCAGTATTATCACAGAAGATAGGAATGTTACTCTCGAAGATTTACAGATCTTCTAACTGATTCTTCATCCAGAGCATCTGAGTTGTGCACAGTGATGCTGAGATATATTCTGCTTCTGCAGTAGATAGAGCAATAGTTGACTGTCTCTTGCTAGCCCAGGATATCAGATTGTTTCCCAGAAGCTGGCAATTTCCAGATGTGCTTTTTCGTTCTAGTGTATCTCCTGCATAATCTGCATCACAGTAACCCGAAAGTCTATACTCTGATGTTTTCTCATACATCAGGCCCAGGTTAGGAGTTCCTTTCAGATACTTGAGAATTCTCTTAACTGCTGTTAAATGAGATTCTCTAGGATCTGATTGGAATCTGGCACAGAGACAGACACTAAAGAGAATATCAGGACGAGTAGCAGTCAGATAGAGAAGAGAGCCTATCATACCTCGATAGAGCTTCTGACAAACCTTTTTGGTTACTTCATCCTTTTCAAGAATGCATGTTGGATGCATGGGAGTTTTTGCAGAATTGCAGTCTGCCATGTCAAATTTCTTCAGAACATCTTTAATGTATTTGCTTTGATGAACGTATGTGACTTCTGAAGTTTGGTTAATTTGAATTCCCAGAAAGAACTTTAGTTCTTGCATTAAGCTCATTTCAAATTCTGCCTGCATTAACTCAGAGAATTCTTGACAAACAGAGGCGTTAATTGAACCAAAAATAATATCATCAACGTATATCTGGCATATCATGAGATTATTGTTAAGGTTTTTACAGAAGAGTGTGGAATCAACTTTCCCTCTGATAAAATTATGTTCCAGAAGAAAATTGCTTAAACGTTCATACCAAGCTTTGGGAGCTTGTTTAAGTCCATATAAAGATTTTTTAAGTTTAAAAACATGTTCTGGAAAATTTGGATTTTCAAAACCTGGAGGTTGGTTGACATACACTTCTTCTGATATATAACCATTAAGAAATGCGCTCTTGACATCCATTTGATATAATTTAATAGAATGGTTAATAGCAAAAGATACAAGAAGACGAATAGATTCTAACCTTGCGACTGGAGAAAAGGTTTCATTATAGTCAATACCTTCTTATTGACTGTAACCCTGAGCTACCAGTCGAGCTTTGTTTCTGACGACTTCTCCTTTCTCATTCAGCTTGTTTCTGAATACCCATCTGGTTCCAATAACGTGAGTGCCTCTGGGCTTTGGAACAAGATCCCAGACATCATTCTTTGTGAATTGATCTAATTCTTCTTGCATGGCAGAAACCCAGTCGTTATCTTGAAGTGCTTCATCACAGGACGTAGGCTCAATCAGAGACACTAGTCCCAGAGGAGTATCTTCAGAGGTCCTGAAGGTAGATCTGGTTCTGACAGGTTCATCCTTGTTTCCCAGAATCAAATCTTCAGATACGTTGATACGACTTTTAACTTTCTTTGGGATTTCTGGGGATTTAATTTCTTCAGAGTTCTGAGTGACAGTTGCTTCTGGAACTTTATCAGAACCTGCAAGAGTGATTTCTAAATCTGCAAAATTTTCAACTAGCTTTGACTTTTCAGGGTCAAGCTTATCATCAAATCTGACATGAATTGATTCTTCCACAATTTTGGTTTCTGTGTTGTATACTCTGTAACCCTTAGAGCGTTCTGAGTATCCTAACATAATACCTTTCTGTGCTTTGGAATCGAACTTGTTCAGATGTTCTTTAGTGTTTAAGATAAAGCAAGAACATCCAAAAGGATGAAAATATGAAATGTTTGGTTTTCTTCCTTTACACAGTTCATAGGGAGTCTTTTCCAGAATAGGTCTTATAGAGATTCTATTCTGAATGTAACACACTGTATTTACAGCTTCTGCCCAAAAGTGCTTTGCCACATTAGTTTCATTGATCATGGTTCTGGCTGTAACACCCCGATAAAATATGATAATTATTTAAATTAAGTTAATAATATATTTATTAATTTAATTAAATAATTGGATTATTATTGGAATATTATTTGGAATTATTATTATTGGAATAATAAGTTGGAATATATATAAAGAGTTCCATTTGGTAAAAAGGGTTTTTTTCACGTGAAAACCAGAGAAGCGACAGAAAGTGAGAAAAGGGCAAGGAGGAAGAGCAAGAGAACAAGGATTGAAGAAGGGAAAAGCTTGAAGCTAAAGGATTTGTCGGATTAACTCAGGTAAGGGGAGTTTATCGTCGTTTAATGGGTATTATGGGTTAACATGTAATGGGTAGTAATAAGCCATTGAATTGACCCTAATTGGGATGATGAATGTTGCAAATTGTGATGAATGAATTATGTTAAAAACTGTGATTGAATCTATATTTGGATGAGTTGTGATTTTCTGGACGTGTAGCCGTTTACGGAATCGAAATCGGAGGTCCGAAAGTCCTCCGACGGCGAAAAATGCGGGTAATTCTGCATTCTGTTCGTGTTAGCGCAGGAACAACTTTATGTCTTGCGTTAACCGGTTAACCCAGGGTGTTAACCGGTTAACACTGTTATGATTTAGAAAAATTAATTTCTGTTCTGCGTTAACCGGTTAACCCAGGGTGTTAACCGGTTAACACTGTTATGAATTATGAGAAATTGCTGTCTGTCTTGCGTTAACCGGTTAACCCAGGGCGTTAACCGGTTAACACTGTTAAAATGTACCAGGAAGCGTGTTCTGTTTTGCGTTAACCGGTTAACCCAGGGCGTTAACCGGTTAACACTGTTAGAAAAGTGGAAAATTGATAATTAAATATTGTGAACATATTTGATGATTGGCCTATATTGGTGTATGATATAGTAGGGATCATTTCCCGTTGTTTTGAGCAGTATAGGTATTAGTAGAGTATGCTAATACTGTGATTTATTAT
This sequence comes from Lathyrus oleraceus, assembly GCF_024323335.1. Lineage (NCBI taxonomy): Eukaryota > Viridiplantae > Streptophyta > Magnoliopsida > Fabales > Fabaceae > Lathyrus > Lathyrus oleraceus. Next base: position 457,729,714 of record NC_066584.1, on the reverse strand, counting down.
TTGACATGATGTGATTATGTGATAAATATGCTGATGATGTGTGGTGGTATGCATAATGCTGTGAATATATCTATTATGTATGCAATTGTGGATGGACTGTTTATGGCTTAGAGTGTGAGCATATGTCCATTGTAGATTGTTGTTGATGTTGCATGTTAGGTGATTTAGCGTGCATAGTATGGCCTTTATGGTGGTAGCTAATTCCCATGGTGAGGAATTAGTGATGAGTTATTGTGGATTGTTGTTGATGTTTGCATGCTAGGTGATTTAGCGTGCATAGCATAGCCCTTGGGGTGGTAGCTAATTCCCATGGTGAGGAATTAGTGATGTGAGTCACTAGGTCTCAAATGAGTGGGACTAGTGAGCTTGGTAGCCGTATCTGGATTTGATCGGTGAGGTTGAACTATGTGTTCACGAATAGTCGGTACCGCATGCATGGAGTCTCATTGCATAATGTATGTATGGCGTATAATATGAATGGATGTATTCCAATATTATACGTGTGTTTTATGTTGGATTGAGTATGATTATGATTTTGAGTTGATGTTGTCGTTGCTGAATGTGTGATCTGATTTGGATGATGAAATGTGTTAAATTACTTAGCATTACATGATATTTTATAATGCTTATTATATCGATTGAGGAACTCACCCTTACAACTATGTTTTCAGGTAACGAGCATTGATTGAGTAGAAGCTAGTGCTTGGAGTCTAGTGTAGTTCCTTAGTGGGTCATGCTCTGGTAGATGTAACATCGGGACGGGATGTTTTACTTTGTTTTCATTTTGGTTGTTGAACAACTTTACATGTAATGTGTTACATGGTTTGCATATCCGCTGTGAATTGTGCAATGTTTTATTTTGATGAATAAATGAGCATGACAAGATATTTTGGTGTTTGGTGTGAAGTATCGAGTGTGACACCCTTAAATTGCATATCTACTCTGATTTATATTTGTTTAATTAATTATATATTGGGGTATTTTAGAAGGGTGTTACATTAGTGGTATCAGAGCATAGTCGGTCGAGTCGAGTCGTAATTATTCTGTTTCCCTGTATGTGATAGGTGTTGTGTAACCCTATCCGTACTTATTGTTTTAGCTTGTTGGGTTCTCAGAATAGAGATGGCTGGAAGAGGTAGAGACGATGCTGCGATTGCTGAGGCTCTGGGTATGCTAGCTGGAGTACTTGGAGGGAATCCGAATGTTGTGGGATTGGGAGCTGCTCGTCAACTGAGTGAGTTCCAGAAGAACAATCCTCCAATGTTCAAGGGAGCATACGATCCAAATGGTGCTCAGAAGTGGTTGAAGGAGATCGAGAGGATCTTCCGAGTGACTGAGTGTGCCGATAACCAGAAGGTCAGGTTCGGTACGCATATGCTGTCAGAGGAAGCAGATGATTGGTGGGTTGCTGCCCGCACTGAGTTGGAAGCTGCTGGGAATGCTGAGATCACTTGGGCGGTGTTCAGAGAGAGATTCCTGAGGAAGTACTTTCCAGAGGATGTCAGAGGAAAGAAAGAGATAGAGTTCTTAGAATTGAAGCAGGGCAACCGGTCTGTTACTGAGTATGCTGCTAAGTTCACAGAGCTGTCGAAGTATTACACTCCCTATGATGAGGCTACTGGGGAATTTTCAAAATGTGTGAAGTTTGAGAACGGGTTACGTCCCGAGATCAAACAGGCTATTGGGTATCAGCGGATTAAAGTGTTTTCTGACTTGGTTGACTGTTGCCGGATTTTTGAACAGGATACCAAGGCCAGAGCGGAGAGCTATCAGCAGAGGGTTGATAGGAAAGGCAAGAATCAGAATGATCGTGGGAAGCCGTATGCCGCTGGCAAAGGTTTCCAGAGATAGAGTGGGATGAAGAGACCTAGTGGGGGAGACTCCAGTGCCCCTGCTAAGTGTTACAGATGTGGTCAGGCTGGACATCGTTTCCATGAGTGTACCAGTAATGAGAAGAAGTGTTTCAAGTGTGGCAAAGGTGGTCACTTGGCTGCAGAGTGCCGGTTGAAGACTATGACTTGTTTCAACTGTGGAGAGGTGGGTCATATCAGTCCACAGTGTCCTAAGCCGAAGAAAGAGAACCAGTCGGGAGGCAAGGTCTTTGCTTTATCGGGTTCTGAGACTTCTGCAGATGATCGTTTGATCCGAGGTACGTGTTATATTAATGGCTCTCCTCTTGTAGCTATTATTGACACAGGTGCGACTCATTCCTTTATATCTTTGGATTGTGCTGTGAGACTTAAATTAGAGATATCTGAGATGCATGGTAGTATGGTGATTGATACTCCTGCGAAGGGTTCAGTGACTACTACTTCAGTTTGTTTAAATTGTCCTTTGAGTATTTTTGGTAGAGACTTTGGGATGGACCTCGTGTGTCTTCCACTAGTGCAGATTGATGTTATCTTGGGTATGAACTGGTTGGTGTTTAACCGAGTTTATATCAACTGTTTTAATAAGACTGTGATCTTTCCTGAGATTGAGGAAGGAAAGAGTTTGTTTCTATCAGCGAAACAAGTGAATGAGGCAGTAGCAGATGGGGCAGAGTTGTTTATGCTGTTAGCGACTTTGGAGGCTAAAGATAAACTGGTGATTTGCGATCTAGCCGTGGTGTGTGATTTTCCTGATGTGTTTCCTGAAGAAGTGAATGAATTACCGCCAGAGCGTGAAGTTGAGTTCTCGATTGATTTGGTACCTGGTACTAGGCCGGTATCGATGGCTCCGTACCGTATGTCTGCTGTTGAGTTAACTGAATTGAAGAGTCAGTTGGAAGATCTGTTGGATAAGAAATTTATTCGTCCGAGTGTGTCACCGTGGGGTGCACCAGTGTTATTGGTTAAGAAGAAAGAAGGTACTATGAGGTTGTGTGTGGACTACAGGCAACTGAATAAAGTGACGATCAAGAATCGGTATCCTTTGCCGAGGATTGATGATTTGATGGATCAATTGGTTGGTGCGAGTGTGTTCAGCAAAATAGATTTGAGATCGGGATATCATCAGATACGTGTGAAAACTGAGGATATTCAGAAGACTGCTTTCAGAACAAGGTATGGACATTATGAGTATTCTGTAATGCCATTTGGTGTGACTAATGCGCCTGGAGTATTTATGGAGTATATGAATAGGATTTTCCATCCGTACCTAGACAAGTTTGTTGTGGTGTTTATTGACGATATTTTGGTGTATTCGAAATCTGAAGAAGAGCATGCTGAACATTTGAGAATGGTTTTAGAAGTTCTACGAGAAAAGAAGTTATTTGCTAAACTGTCCAAGTGTGAATTCTGGTTAGAAGAGGTTAGTTTTCTTGGTCATGTGGTTTCAAGAGGTGGTATTGCTGTTGATCCTTCTAAGATAGAAGCGGTATCTAAGTGGGAAGCTCCGAAGTCAGTTTCTGAGATAAGGAGTTTTCTTGGACTTGCAGCTTATTATAGGAAATTCATTGAGGGATTTTCTAAGTTGGCGTTACCGTTGACGATGTTGACTAGAAAGGGGCAAGCGTTTGTTTGGGACTCAAAATGTGAAGAAGGTTTCCAAGAGCTAAAGAGAAGGTTAACTACTGCTCCTATTCTGATATTACCAAGTCCATTGGAACCATTTGAGGTTTACTGTGATGCTTCATTGTTGGGTTTGGGTGGTGTTTTGATGCAGAATAAGCAGGTTATAGCTTATGCTTCGAGACAACTGAAGGTTCATGAGAGGAACTATCCGACACACGATTTAGAGTTGGCAGCTGTGGTATTTTGTTCTGAAGTTATGGAGGCATTACTTGTACGGGTCAAGATTTGAGGTTTTCAGTGACCATAAAAGTTTAAAGTATTTGTTTGATCAGAAAGAGTTGAATATGAGACAGAGGAGATGGTTAGAGTTTCTGAAGGATTATGACTTTGGTTTGAATTACCATCCGGGTAAAGCAAACGTAGTGGCTGATGCATTAAGTCGGAAATCATTGCATATGTCTATGTTAATGGTTAAGGAATTGGATTTAATTGAGCAGTTTAGAGACTTGAGTTTGGTGTGTGAGAGTACTCACAATAGTGTTAAATTGGGAATGTTGAAGTTAACGAGTGGTATTCTGGATGAGATTAGAGAGGGTCAGAAATCCGATGTGCTTTTGGTTGATAAGTTGACTCTAGTGAATCAAGGTCAAGGTGGTGACTTCAGAGTTGATGAGAATGGTGTTTTGAAATTTGGTAATCGGGTGTGTATTCCGGATGTTACCGAACTTAAGAAGAGTATTCTTGAGGAAGGACATCGTAGTGGCCTGAGTATTCATCCTGAGGCTACGAAGATGTATCATGATTTGAAAAAGCTATTTTGGTGGCCGGGAATGAAAAGAGAAATTGTGAGTTTTGTTTATTCTTGTTTGACTTGTCAGAAGTCAAAGATTGAGCATCAGAAGCCGTCTGGGCTAATGCAACCGTTGGCTATTCCAGAGTGGAAGTGGGATAGTATCAGTATGGATTTTGTTTCTGGTTTACCGAGGACAATTAAGAATTTTGAAGCTATTTGGGTGATTGTTGACAGATTGACAAAATCGGCTCATTTCATTCCGATCAGAATGGATTATCCGTTAGAGAGATTAGCTGAGTTGTATATTGAGAAAATTGTAAGTTTGCATGGTATTCCGTCGAGTATTGTTTCGGACAGAGATCCTAGATTTACATCGAAGTTCTGGGAAGGTTTGCAGAGGGCTTTGGGAACTAAGCTGAGATTGAGTTCTGCATATCATCCGCAGACTGATGGTCAGACTGAGAGGACGATTCAGTCACTGGAGGATCTTTTGAGGGCTTGTGTTTTGGAAAAGGGAGGTGCTTGGGATTGTTATTTACCTTTGATTGAGTTTACCTACAACAATAGTTTTCATTCGAGCATTGGTATGGCACCGTTTGAAGCTTTGTATGGTAGGAGATGTCAGACACCTTTATGTTGGTATGAGTCCGGTGAGAGTGTTGTGGTTGGACCGGAGATTGTTCAACAAACTACAGAAAAGATTAAGATGATTCAGGAGAAGATGAGGATTGCTCAGAGTCGTCAGAAGAGTTATCACGACAAGAGGAGGAAGTCACTTGAGTTTCAAGAGGGAGATCATGTGTTTCTTCGTGTTACTCCGATAACTGGGGTTGGTCGAGCTTTGAAGTCAAAGAAGTTGACACCTCGATTTATTGGTCCTTATCAGATTTTGGAGAGGATAGGGGAGGTAGCCTATCGTATCGCTTTACCGCCGTCACTTGCGAATTTGCATGAGGTTTTTCATGTGTCTTAGTTGAGGAGGTACATTCCTGATCCGTCGCATGTGGTCAAAGTAGATGATGTACAGGTGAGAGATAACCTGACTGTTGAAACATCACCTATGAGGATCGAGGATCGAGAGTTGAAGCAGTTGCGGGGTAAAGAGATTGCTTTGGTAAAGGTAGCTTGGGGAGGACCAGCGGGTGGCAATGTGACTTGGGAACTTGAGAGTCAGATGAAGGAGTCTCATCCAGAGTTATTCGCTTGAGGTATGTTTTCGAGGACGAAAACTCTTTTAGTGGGGGAGAGTTGTAACACCCCGATAAAATATGATAATTATTTAAATTAAGTTAATAGTATATTTATTAATTTAATTAAATAATTGGATTATTATTGGAATATTATTCGGAATTATTATTATTGGAATAATAAGTTGGAATATATATAAAGAGTTCCATTTGGTAAAAAGGGTTTTTTTCACGTGAAAACTAGAGAAGCGACAGAAAATGAGAAAAGGGCAAGGAGGAAGAGCAAGAGAACAAGGATTGAAGAAGGGAAAAGCTTGAAGCTAAAGGATTTGCCGGATTAACTCAGGTAAGGGGGGTTTATCGTCGTTTAATGGGTATTATGGGTTAACATGTAATGGGTAGTAATAAGCCATTGAATTGACCCTAATTGGGATGATGAATGTTGCAAATTGTGATGAATGAATTATGTTAAAAACTGTGATTGAATCTATATTTGGATGAGTTGTGATTTTCTGGACGTGTAGCCGTTTACGGAATCGAAATCGGAGGTCCGGAAGTCCTCCGACGGCGAAAAATGCGGGTAATTCTGCATTCTGTTCGTGTTAGTGCAGGAACAGCTTTCTGTCTTGCGTTAACCGGTTAACCCAGGGTGTTAACCGGTTAACACTGTTATGATTTAGAAAAATTAATTTTTGTTCTGCGTTAACCGGTTAACCCAGGGTGTTAACCGGTTAACACTGTTATGAATTATGAGAAATTGCTGTCTGTCTTGCGTTAACCGGTTAACCCAGGGCGTTAACCGGTTAACACTGTTAAAATGTGCCAGGAAGCGTGTTCTATTTTGCGTTAACCGGTTAACCCAGGGCGTTAACCGGTTAACACTGTTAGAAAAGTGGAAAATTGATAATTAAATATTGTGAACATATTTGATGATTGGCCTATATTGGTGTATGATATAGTAGGGATCATTTCCCGTTGTTTTGAGCAGTATAGGTATTAGTAGAGTGTGCTAATACTGTGATTTATTATTTGACATGATGTGATTATGTGATAAATATGCTGATGATGTGTGGTGGTATGCATAATGCTGTGAATATATCTATTATGTATGCAATTGTGGATGGACTGTTTATGACTTAGAGTGTGAGCATATGTCCATTGTAGATTGTTGTTGATGTTGCATGCTAGGTGATTTAGCGTGCATAGTATGGCCTTTATGGTGGTAGCTAATTCCCATGGTGAGGAATTAGTGATGAGTTATTGTGGATTGTTGTTGATGTTTGCATGCTAGGTGATTTAGCGTGCATAGCATAGCCCTTGGGGTGGTAGCTAATTCCCATGGTGAGGAATTAGTGATGTGAGTCACTAGGTCTCAAATGAGTGGGACTAGTGAGCTTGGTAGCCGTATCTGGATTTGATCGGTGAGGTTGAACTATGTGTTCACGAATAGTCGATACCGCATGCATGGAGTCTCATTGCATAATGTATGTATGGCGTATAATATGAATGGATGTATTCCAATATTATACGTGTGTTTTATGTTGGATTGAGTATGATTATGATTTTGAGTTGATGTTGCCGTTGCTGAATGTGTGATCTGATTTGGGTGATGAAATGTGTTAAATTACTTAGCATTACATGATATTTTATAATGCTTATTATATCGATTGAGGAACTCACCCTTACAACTATGTTTTCAGGTAACGAGCATTGATTGAGTAGAAGCTAGTGCTTGGAGTCTAGTGTAGTTCCTTAGTGGGTCATGCTCTGGTAGATGTAACATCGGGACGGGATGTTTTACTTTGTTTTCATTTTGGTTGTTGAACAACTTTACATGTAATGTGTTACATGGTTTGCATATCCGCTGCGAATTGTGCAATGTTTTATTTTGATGAATAAATGAGCATGACAAGATATTTTGGTGTTTGGTGTGAAGTGTCGAGTGTGACACCCTTAAATTGCATATCTACTCTGATTTATATTTGTTGAATTAATTAATTATTGGGGTATTTTAGAAGGGTGTTACACTGGCCATCTCTTGGAGTGTCCTATTCTTCCTCTCTACAACTCCATTTTGTTGTGGAGTTCTAGGGCAGGAGAAATCATGGGATATTCCATTAGAGTCAAATAATTCCTCAAAATCTTTGTTTTCAAATGCTCCACCATGATCACTTCTGACTCTAATAATTTTAGAGTCAAATTCTATTTGCACTTTGGAGCAGAAACTAGTGAATGCAGAGTGAGACTCACTCTTGTGCTTTAGGAATTTCACCCATGTCCAGCGACTGTAATCATCAACAATAACTAGTCCATACTTCTTTCCATTGACTGATGCTGTTTTTACAGGACCAAATAAGTCAATGTGGAGAAGTTCCAGAGGCTTAGAGGTAGAAACAACATTTTTCTTTTTAAAAGATGTTTTAGAAAATTTTCCTTTCTGACATGCTTCACACAGAGCATCTGAAGAAAACTTCAGTTTAGGTAGGCCTCTGACCAACTCGAGTTCATTTAGCTGAGAAAGTTTCCTTATGCTAATGTGGCCCAAGCGTCTATGCCACACCCATTGCTCTTCGTGAACAGTCATCAGACATTTAACATTTTGTTCTTTTAAATCAGAAAGATTGATTTTATAATGTTGTTTTTCCTCTTGCCTGTGAATAGGACAGAGCCATTGTTCTGATTAATGGCTTTACATGTCTTTTGATTAAAGATTACATCATAACCGTTATCACTTAATTGACTTATGGATAACAAGTTATGCATTAATCCTTCTACGTAAAGGACATCAGATATAGAGGGAAGAGTACCATTACCAATAGTTCCGGAGCCTCTGATCCTTCCTTTCTGATCTCCTCCGAAGCCTACAAATCCAACGTCTTTAAGTTCCAGACTTTGGAACATAGACTTTCTTCTCGTCATGTGTCGCGAGCATCCAGAGTCCAGGTACCATGACTGGTGTCTGAACTTTGCTGCATAGGATATCTGCAACATACACAATCTTATCTTTCGGTACCCAGAATCTCTTGGGTCCTTTCTGATTAGTTTTCCCAGAGTTTCTTATAACTTTGGGTTTTCTAGCATTTTCAAATTTTTGTTCTTGTGTGTGTGTATAGTGATACGAAAAAGGAGATTTAAGTTGGTCACTAGTAGAAGTTTTATCTTCCTTAGGATCATACCCAATTCCCTTTTTATTGTTCTGACTGACTCCATAAATCATGGATGCCATAATACTCCTACCTATTCCATTTTTCAGAAATTCTTGAAAGGCTTCTTCGTATTCATAAATTAATTTATTTGAAGTTTGTGGTGCTTGAGACAGCGCTTCTTCTAATTCTAAGATTTTTCTTTTTGCTCCATCTCTTTCTAATGTTAAAGATCTGATTGTATCTTCCCGTGCTAGAATTGTCATCTCAAGCTTGCCACATTCTTCAAATTTTGCTTTAAGACAACCTTTTATGTTTTTAAGCTTTTGTTTTAATTTCTGATATGAGCTAAGAGTTTCTGACAAGCATGATTCTAGATCAGATCGAGAGAGTTCAGAAAATACCTCTTCAGATTCTTCATCTGAGCTGCTCCTGGAAGTGGTAGCCATAAGTGCCACGTTGGCCTGTTCATCAGAGTCAGATTCTGATGACCCAAATTCACTATTATCCCAGGTAGCCATTAATCCTTTCTTTGTCCTGAAGGTATTTTTCTTGAAGCTTTCTTTTCTAGAATTGTCTTTCTTTAGCTTGGGGCATTCCTTTCTGTAGTGACCTGTTTCTTTACATTCATAACAAGTAATATCTTTGTTAGTTTTACCTTTTGAGGTTGATTCTGATCGATCCCCTCTGGGTCTTGGTCTTCTGAAGTTGTTGTTCCTCTTTTTCCAGAGTTGTTTAACTCTTCTGGTCAGGAGGGACAATTCTTCTTCATCATCAGAATCTTCTGGTTCAGAGTCATCAGTATCTTCAGTTTCTGCCTGGAGAGCTTTGGTTCTGTCAGGTTTGCGTCTTTCATATCTGGACTTTAATGCTACAGACTTGTTCCTTTTCTGAGGCTCATCTTCCTCTAGTTCCATCTCATGGCTTCTGAGGGAACTGACAAGTTCTTCAAGACTGATATTGTTCAGATCCTTTGACAGCTTCAGAGCAGTAACCATGGGTCTCCATTTCTTTGGCAGACTTCTGACTATCTTTTTGACGTGGTCTGCAGTTGTGTATCCTTTGTCTAGAACCTTGAGACCTGCAATCAGAGTTTGGAATCTAGAGAACATTGCCTCTATAGCTTCATCATCTTCCATTTTGAAAGCTTCATATTTCTGGATAAGCGCCAGAGCCTTTGTCTCTTTGACCTGAGAGTTTCCTTCATGAGTCATCCTCAGAGAGTCAAGTATGTCTTTGGCTGTTTCTCTGTTGGTGATCTTTTCATACTCGTTGTAAGATATAGCATTGAGGAGTATGGTTCTGGCCTTGTGATGATTTTTAAAAACTCGCTTCTGATCATCTGACATCTTACTTCTGGGAACTTCAGCTCCATCCTCTGTGACAGGAGGTTTGTATCCATCTGTGACAATGTCCCAGAGATCAGCATCATAGCCTAGAAAGAAACTTTCAATTCTATCTTTCCAGTAATCGAATTTTTCTCCATCAAAGACAGGAGGCTTAGCATTGTAACTATCCTTTTCATTTGTGTGGGCCATAGTTTTTCTCGTTATAGATCTCTCTACACTGTTAAGTGTTTGATTAGAAAATCAATAACAGAGCCGGAGCTCTGATACCAATTGAAGGTGAGAAAAACAAGAAAGGGAGGTTTGAATTGTTTTGGAAAAATAAGCGCTTTTTCAAAATGAAAATCACACAAAGATTTTATACTGGTTCGCTTATAACACAAAGCTACTCCAGTCCACCCGGCCAAGGTGATTTCGCCTTCAACAAGGACTTAATCCACTAATCTTGAAAGATTGATTACAGACAACGTCTAAGAGAAAGATCTCTTAGTCCTCTCAAGTATACAGACTGCACAGAGTCACTTGAGGAAATACAACAAAGATAAAAACTTATGTAATTTAGAGTGCTTCTAAGATAAGCAAAATATTACAACAGTAAGAACAATGTGTTTCACGTTCCAAGCAAAAGCTTCGTGAAGATGGAGAGAATAAAAACGTGTATATGTGTGTTGATGTTTCAGTATTTTCTTGTTGTACTCTCTTGTTTTTTTAATGTTGATTTGCAGTCCTTTATATATAGGATTGAAGTAGTCGTTGAAACTGATGGTCAATAATATGAATTAATGCCATAAATTATATAGCTTCTTGCCAAGATGACTTTCTCTCCTTGAATGACTACTTTCCAAATATAGTTCCTTTTCATTTGAATTTGGAGTTTAACGTCTCTTTCTGTATTAGGAAATTCATTTCCAAAACTTTATTTGAAGTTAACGTTACTCTTCCTTATTTAGCAATTCCATAATCAGAGTCTTCGTCTTTCTGGAGATCTTGGAATCTTGGAATCTTACTTCTGATGTTGATCTCTTTTAAGTTCTGATGGTTTCTTCAGATAGCGCTGATAGCTTCTGGAGTTTGACATACCGTAGTTCAGAGTCAGAACTTCTAGAGCGTACTTCTTGTTCAGATGCTTCTAATATTATGCTGTTTTGCTCATAGTTAGACTTTCTTGAACATGTTTCTTCTTCAGATGCTTCTGGTCTTCTGATAATTTGTATCTGATATGATTATGTATCTGATGATTTCTTCCTTCTTTCCTTAGAACCCTGCACACTTAGAAACTTTTCGTTAGGGTGCCAATTTTGGTTTCATCCTTTGTTATCATCAAAATCATGGAATCTGTTGTAGAACAATTTTTGTTCTTACAGTTTTTAATATAAAGCAAAAGCGGTACAATTAAAATTATCTTATTGTGCTTGTTCTAACACTGGGGCAATTAGTACACTATGACCGGGTCGACGACATGAACTACATAATCGAACCATTTTGTTCGCCGTACCCATTTCGGTTATAATACGGGTGTTGTTTGGGTGACCCTTTTTCTTTCTTCGCATTATTCATTGTGCCAGAGAATGCCCCTTTGATATTCAGACCAGTAATCCTCTTTTTCTACCACTAAAAAGCTAATTTTGTAAATATTGGACAAGCTTATGACTTTGTAAACGTCAGATAGTAAGTGGGATGGATCCCGTCGAACCTTTGAACATGCCGCTATGACATGAGAGCAGGGCATATGAAAAGCTTGGAACTTTCCGCAGTCGCGCTAAACTCTATCTAGTTCTACTCTATATTGTCCCCTTGGTATGCCTTCAGTGATCCATGGACTCGGCAACATTGTACCAACCTTTAGTACGGTCAAACACCATGACCACAAGTGTGTTAGCTTTGACAACTTCATGTCTAATGAATTTCATTGAAGCATCACTAAACAACTGCCCAGATTGTAACACTGAACTCCATTTGGAACGTCTGGTCTCAAACAACGTCTCTAGCCTGAAATAGGTTGTTTGCACTAAAACGGTTATAGGTAGGTTTCAGATGCCTTTGAAGTCATAGTTCATTAATTCCACAAAATTTGTTGTCATGTGGCCCCAACATTGATCGTTGTCGTATGCCCTAGTCCACTTCTCTAATGGAATATTGCCGATCCACCGTACTGCATCTGCATTTGACAATCTGATGTCTTCGCGGTAGTGTTTGAAAGAAAGTTATGTTAATGCATAACCTGCATTGACAACCTTCTTCCGCAATGTTTTGTCTTTGATCTCCCGCATAAAATTTTGAGTGATATGTCTAATGCAGTAGACATGCGTCGACGGAGGATCCTGCCAACCATTATCAATGTTTTTGTAGGCACTCACTATTGAAGGGTGTCGGTCAGAGATCAAACATATGTTAGGTTGGGGAGCAACATGCAATCAAAGATTTTTTAGGATAAAACTCCATCCCTCAGTAGTCTCCCCTTCAACTAGGGCAAAGACGGTTGGAAAAATATTGTTGTTGCCATCTTGTGCCACTACCATCAATAGCTTTCCTTTATATTTCCCATAGAATCATATACTATCAATTTGTATAATAGGTTTACGAAAAGCAAAACCTTTGATACATGGTTGATACACCCAGAAGAGACAGTGGAGTATTCCATTTTCAATAGCACAAGTTCCGTCTGGGATATACGCCGACAATGTTTCCAACTTGACAATAGTCCCTGGAGCATACTATTTAAGAGCCACCAAATATTTTGGAAATTGTTTGTAATACTCCTCCTATTTGCCATACACTTTTTCAACCGTCTTTGTCATGCCATCGTAGCCCCCCACCAATGAACATCCAAATATCTCATCGCCACAACACTCAACCATTGTTTGACTATAGTACACCCCAGGAACCATTGATTTGTTTCCAAACCGATTCAATGTCCTAATTCGGGCAACCATACCGTCCATAACTCACCCAACCATAACAACCCAACTACGACAACATGGACACCGAACTCAATTACGGCAGCGCCGTTGACGATAATCCCCCAGCTATTGGGGACAAATGATGACACATCTATCAAATATTGCCGGACCTTCCATCAGACCTTCACACCAGCCACCATTGGATCATGTCAGCACTCAAAGACTCCAAACACCTCAGGAAAATCGTGGGAGACCTCGAAGACAGGCTAACACACCTGGATGTGGAACATGGGGCATTTCAATTGGGCCGATAATTGAATTTCTTGTCAATTCTATGCAATTTTTCATTTTAATAATATAGTATAATATTTATTTTCAGCATTTCATTTAATTAATTACAATTTTAACATTTAAAAAAGAAAGTGAAAGGATATACGACACATGCATTGGCGTATACACTATATAGTATATGCATGTGACATCAAAGCATGCATGCGCCAATGCATGTAACGTCTACATGCATTGGCTTTGCATGTATTACGAAGACTCTAGGCGCCTCCTATCTAGTCTAGTTGGATATGCCAGTTCGACAAACGTATGAGTAGAAAAGAGTGGTTATTTTGATATTATTATTAAAATATTTGATTATTTAAAAAAAAAATCTATCCATAAGAATAATATAAAATTAAAAAAAAAATCTATCCATAAGGATAATATAAAATTAAAAAAAAAAACTATCCATAAGGATAATATAAAATTAAAAAAAAAAGTTAAAAAAAGTGTAGCACTGCAATTCAAGTCGGATCTTGGAGCATTGAAGATCCGAAACAGTCTGAGATTTGTGATTGTGATTAAAGAGAGCAATTTCCGTTCGCTATTTTGGGTCAACTGAAAATAATATTAATAAAAAAAAGCAGAATAGACATCGAATTTCGGCGAATCACATTCATCAAAATGGATCCGCCGCCGGCACCAATCCGGTGGCGCACAACCGCAATCTCAATTCTCGTGGTGGTTCTCATTTTAGCCACCGTTTCTCCTTCTACCGCAATCTACTGCGACGAAGACGATTGCTATGATCTTCTCGGGTCAGCTAACCAATCCAACCTTTCGTATTTATTTCCCCCCAATTTTTTTTCAATCTTCTTGATTTTCGTTTGTTTTTTATCGCAGGGTTACTCAGAGTGCAAATTCTTCTGAAATCAAGAAAGCATACTACAAACTCTCCTTGAAACAGTACCTCTTTCTCTCTCTAAGCTCGTTCTTTACTTTCTCTCTTTTTAATTTGATGTTATTTCAGTTGATTCATTAATTTTTGGCTTTCTATTTATATTTAAATCAGTCATCCAGATAAAAACCCTGATCCAGAATCGCGAAAGATTTTCGTTAAAATCGCAACTGCTTATGAGGTGATTTGGTTATTCTTTGGATAACATTCAACAATTCGCAATGTGAAACTGATTAAAAAGAAGCCACATTGCATTATGTCTTGGTGAGAAATGGTTTGTTGTGATTATGAATGATGGAATTATAACTTGTTTACAGATTTTGAAGGATGAGGCTACACGAGAAAAATACGATTATGCAATTGCGCATCCGGAGGAGGTATTTAGGTTTTTCATATGCCTAAGTTTGATGTCTTTTAAAATTGGGGTCAATGGCCGTGCTTTGTTTGTAGAATTGAGTTCTATTCTTTTGATTCCAGGTGTTTTATAATACTGCACAATACTATCGGGCGTACTATGGTCACAAGACGGTGAGATTTGCTCCATATTCATTTCTGAGCATTAATGTATTTTGGTTGGAATTGATTTGAAATGTTGAATCATTGGATGATGTTTTTACCCCTGAATCTGATTTTGTTAGTACTTGTATACTTTAACTTGCTAGGATGCTCGCGCTGTATTGGTTGGCCTTCTTCTTATTCTTTCTGGTTTCCAATATCTGAATCAAACGACAAGGTATAATCAGGTACTGTGATATATTAAATATCATTTGATTTTATGACCTTGATGTGAAGTGATGTTCTGATATTTAACTGCTTATACAAACAATATATTGCCAAAAGTGTATAGATTTGTAATTTGTAATTATGCGAATGTGCATTTATCCCACTCTGTGGTTTAACCGATTAGCTAATGTCTGAAGAGATGTGCTTATGGTGTTAAGTATTGTATTCAGGCGACTTATGCAGCTATGGCAAGCAGTCTGGCTCAATTTTATAAGAGGTTTTGAGTTTGTACAAACCATTTCATTTGTATTCGTGGGTGTAGAACTAAATTGTCTGTTTGTGGGGACATATATTGGCAAGGAATCTAGGTCTTTGATGGAAACTTGAAATTCAGATAACGGAAAATGTATTATTGATTGAAGCTAAACTATTACATAGAGGAATACATATAATCCCAGAGCCAAGTGCTTCTCAGAGGAGGGATGATTCTCACTCTACCCAACCCAAAAGGTTTCTAACCAAAAATACACATAATGAATTCTCCATTGCTATCAGTGATCTTATATAACTACCCTTCCCTTCTAACATAAATAGCTATAACCAATTCTCTATTAAGCCTTTCTATTAGGCTAAGGCCCAAATCCAGTATCCTATCCGTCTTAAAGTTGAGTGCTGCTGCAACACAGATATTGTCTGATGAATCTAGGTGTCAAATTAAGCTAAAATGTTTGAAATCGCTAGTCTTGGATGCAAGCTAAAATAAATACTTGAAGTAGGTTAGGCCTTTGCAATAGAGTACCACATTTTGAAGATATGTATAATCGATTTTTTCGAAGTGCTCTATTTGTCATTTGTTAAATGTTTTTGGCAGATTAAAACATCCAGATTCATTGCACTGACTTTTTTTTGTGTTTTAATTAAGGCTGTGGCCATGGTGAAGAAAACACCAGCTTATAAAAATAAACTAAGGGCGTTGGAACTTGAGCGCAGTGGTGGGGTTACAAATAAGAAGAAGGGTCAAAAGAATAAGGACAGGTATGGTATCACTCTGATTCTGGATATCCCTTGTATGTTACCTATGTCTACTGGCCTGCTCAATTTGGTTGTCCTCCTTGCAAACTTTCATTTCCTCTGTTAAATTAATTTGTCTTTGATTCATAAGATTTGGATTCATTGCCTGTAATTTCTTTACTTTTGATACACAATGTGAATGTCCTTATATACAGAAAAGTGGAGGAAGACCTCAGTAAAGTTGAGGAAGAACTTGATCTGCAGATAACAGGAACCGAAAGGCCCTCCATATGGAAACTTATTGGTGTCCGCATCATTCTTTTACCTTATACTTTAGGAAAGGTTAGTACTAAAATAATCTATTTGGAAAGTGAAATCATCATATACTTATAATATCTAATATTGATTTATGTGTTACTATTTATCATTAATTCTGTCCTCCATTCAGCTGCTGCTATGGTCTTCCTGTTGGTTTTGGACATACAAGGTGAAAAAGTCCCCTTATTCTTGGGAAGATGCTTCTTATCTCACACAAAGTTCCCTTGGTCTTACTGATGACAGATGGAGAAGTATAGGTGATTGCAATTTCTCCATGATGAACCTTAGGCACTAAGAGTTTTTGTTCCGAAATAGAACCATCCCGTTTTTAATACCTGTTATTCTGAATTGTACATGCATAGTCTAACTGACTAGAACATCTCTTGAGGATTCTGAACCTATTGAGTTTATACTGATTTGGTGCCTGTTACTAATAGATGAAGCAACAAAGGAAGATCTTGTGCTAAGAAGCTTATGGGAGAAGTCAAATATGGAGAACTACATGACAGAGATGCGAAAAGAATCAAAGCGCAGAAGATAGCTCCTACAGTTGCTTCACCTGCTGTTTTCAAAGGGCAAAATTTTGTTTTACTTATCTGAATTACAACGTGATAGTTAAAAGTATAACACTTAAAAATTATTTATTATGGGGTAGCTTTATTAATATTTTGGGGGAAAGGAGAGTATAATCGATCTGGTCCAACATAAATCTTATATTTATAAACAAGATGTACTAAGTTAGCAACATGAAATTTAAATAGGTCGCTCTTTGACTGTCCGTAAACAGAAAACCGAAGGAAACTGGTTTAGTTATTACTACATTCTTTTAATGTAGGTACTTAACCTCAGTCTTGCAGCCATTGAATGTTTGGCAGTGGTTTTGTGCACCTGTTGTTCAATAAGTATGAGGTGTTTTATCAGAAAGCGGCATGTTGTAGTAGAGTTATGAATTGTGTGTAAAAGATACATGTGAAATACCTCTGCTTTTCATTATTTTTAGCTTTAAAATGCCATGTTTCATTCCGCTTACTTGCTTAACAAATTTCAATTTGGAATAATGTTGAAGTTATCATATAAATGAAAGAGAAATTTGCCAATGATGAATATTCTTTTATTTTCTTCTGATAGCAACTAAACACTGACAATAGTAGTTGTGCTAATTTACTTAGTAGTTGTGCGCAGGGATTAGGGCATTCTTTCTTATACTTGTGACATTTTCCGTTTCGAAATGATGTCGTTTTAATGAGTGTCATTCTCATTTTTAATATAGAAATGAATATTAGTTTTTCAATGTAAAAATAATTATTACTTTTTTAATTATGTTATTTAGTTATTATTTTTTATATTACTTTTAATTTGAGTTAATTTAATAAAATAATAATATTTTATAATATGAATTTTTTTTAGACATATTTTGAATTTGAAATAGAGTAAACTCGTACATTTGAGAGTTAATAGTTATTATAAAGAATACTTTCGTATGGGTTGATCCACGAATATGATGATTCAAATCAATCCAATTCATAAATTATTTGAATCCATTAATTTATGGATATATTTAATTTATGGATATATTTAATCTTTAATAATCCGTATAGTTTTGGTTTGAGTATCAGATTTGAGTTTTGCAATCCGCTGGTTCATCCCATTGATGTGAATTTAATAATTTCTTATTATTTTAAATAAAAATATAAAATTAATATCTTATTAATAACTATAATTTTTTCAAAAAACATTATTCTCAATCAATAATACTATTATACCAATGAGTTTACGTAATTTTAAGATTAAATGTTGTTTCTTATTTTCTTTTGTATCATTTTCAATTTATGTATTTTATGGAAATAATGTGTCTCGTTGAATTCTATATTATTATAAAATGTTATGTCGTATTTGATTAGATATTATATGATATGTTTCATTGAATTCGAGTGTTACAAATGAGTATAATTGTATTGATTTGTGATACATTATTTTAAAACCGACAAAAAGAATCATAAAAAATATATTTTTTAACCCAACCCATTAATAAACGAGTTAGTTTTGACAATAAAATTGCGGATTGAATAACGAACCCAACCCACTAAAGTTTAAATGGATTGGATAACATATTAAGTAAAATCCGGTCTAACCCAATCCGCATCCATCCTTACCAAAAACACAAAAGCTTATCGTGCACGCAACCATAACCATCCGGTCTAACCCAATCCGCATCCATCCTTACCAACAACACAAAAGCTTATCGTGCACGCAACCATAACCATTGTAGTATTCCACGGCAATTCCTTTTTAAGTAAAATTTTGTTTTTTTTATTCGTTATTTTTAAAGTTTAAAGTAGTAGTAATAGTAATTTTGTTAAAATTATCCTTAATAAAAAAAGAAAAAATTAAATAAATTAATAAGTAATTAAGAATATTATAGGTAAAATGACAATAATTATTTGTAAAGTGTCCTATCATGATTGACTCATTTGGAATATAAATGTGTTCCAAAATAAATAATCAATTTCAATTTTTAATGTATTTTTTTTTATTTTCGATTTAATTATTACTTTTATCATTTTCAATATTTGATAAAAAAATATTTTAGTAAAAATATTATTATTTTTATTTTATTTATTTTTTATAATCTGCATTAAGTAATCAACTGAATCACTTAGTATGAAAAGAAATAATTATTAATTCTTCTTAAATGTAAAAAATAAAAAAGAGACGATTAAAAGAGAACAAAGAAAATATTTTTTAAGTAAATATATACTCTTCCGTCCTAGAACAAATGATTTATTTAGAATAAAAAAATATTAAAATAAATTATTTATTTTAATTTTTAATATATATTTTCTAATTATACTTTTTAACTAATACTACTATTATTATTTTTAATATTTGATAGTTGACACTTTAATAAAAATATTATTATCTCTCTTACTTTTTTTAGTCTGTATAAAATTAGTAAATTTATTATCAATTAAGTCACAATAACTATGTCTTTATTCTTAAATTTATTAAATTTAACGTTTCTATTTATCAATTAAAAATAAGTTTATAAATTTTCACATAATTCTCATAATTTTATAAATTTCATTCTTATAAATTTCACGTGCTATATTATATAAACTCACGTGAGTTTTTCAATTCAGTTATAAATTCACGTTCATTTTTACAACTGCACACACTTTTTAAGATGATCGTGAATTTCGTGAGAGTGTGTGGAGAATCTTTCACATTGGAGCTAAATCACTTCCACACTTTCATGGAAGTCAAAAAGATAATAGAGAAGTATCTCAACATTCCCATTTCCAAGCAAACTCTAACCTTCAACAACCAACTTCTCGATGACGCCGACATCATCTTAACGACCAGCATCACTCACTCTTCAACAATTCACCTCCGAACCACCCCTGACACGGCGATCAAGAATCCAGAACCACAAGAAGCACCGGCAGAGGCACCAGCAACACCGCCGATCAAGAATCCAGAGCCACAAAGAGCACTGGCAGAGGCACCAGCAACACCGCCGATCAAGAATCCAGAGCCACAAAGAGCACCGGCAGAGGCACCAGCAACACCGCCGATCAAGAATCCAGAGCCACAAAGAGCACCGGCAGAGGCACCAGCAACACCGCCGATCAAGAATCCAGAGCCACAAAGAGCACCGGCAACAGCGTCGCCAGAATCAGAATCAAGAACATTGTTGAGTGTGACGGTGGTTCCTAGGGCTACTAGAGGGGAAGGTAATTTCATCGTTAGCGAAATAGAACCACTTGCGCTAGTAAGTGATTTAAAGATATTTCTGGAAAGTAACAAGAAGAATGTTCTTCCGCAAGACGGTGATTATTTTTTCATTCACAACCGTGATGTTATGTATGAAGATAGGTCGTTTGAGTGGCACGCGGTAAAAGACGGCGACATGATTGGAATCTTTGATGGAGTTGTTGATGACAATTGCTTAGGTGATAGACAAGTACGTAGAAAAACGTTGTGATATTTTTAGAATTACTAGAAAATATACTTCTCAAGGTTATTTTTTTCAATTCAATAGTTGTTTTTCAGTTAAATTACATCTTTATAATTGCTTTGTGTAATATGCTTTTTGCATAATACGAATTACCTGTATTATAATGTTTCCCATGATGGAAAGTGCCCTGAGATATCTAAGTCCAGTGGCTTTCAAGTGGTGATGGTTGTATATTGTAATGTTCCAATCACTGATCTGTAGTATCAAAGTTGGTTTAAGATTAGCTATTATAAGGAAACAAGATTTTAGCATCAATTATATTTTGTTTGAGCATCATCGATGTACAATTGTACAAATGAGACACATCAGTTCCTAGGTAGTATCAAAGTTGTCTAGCTGTTTAAGTGATTTTGCAAGTAGATTTTGAATGTGAGGTTGTGAATTTAAAATCCAAGTCTCGAGAGTAGGGATTTGAATAATTTAGAGTAAAATCCGATACAATAGAAAGAGTAATATTGAAAGATAATTTTTGGAATTTATTCTATTCACTTAGATGATTATGTATAGATAAAAACTCTACCAATCATTGCATAGAAATAAAAAAAATAGTAATTAATTTTATTTAAATAAGAAAATCATTGCATAGAAATAAGGAAATAGGGAAAATAGCAAGTAACTAAAATAAAACAACTAATTAACTAAGATAAAGAATTATTGTAACAATATAATGTCATCCACATATACTAGCATGAATATGAAGTAAGTAGGTGGTGTGAATTTGAAAAGAGAAGGAACACACATACTTATTTGAAAGCTAAAACTGTATAAGATAGTAGTCAATCTTTCAAACTAGGTCCTAGATGTTTGTTTTAGAAAATAAATGACTTTGTTTGGCTTACAAACAAGTGACGCGTGTGCGTTAATAAATCTAGATAGTTGGTGCATATATACTTTTTCTTAAAGAAAATCATTTAAGAAGGAATTTTTCACATCTAATTGAGTGACGTGACATTGTTTAGAGATAATAAGGCTGAGGATGATTCTCACCGTAAAAGGTTTCACTACTAGAAAAAAAGTCTCTTGAAAATAAAACCCTTGTTTTTGATGACACCCCTTTATCACAAGCCTAACTTTGTATTTAAGGATAAAGACATATAAATTTTGTTTGATTCTGAAGACCCTCTTACATCTGATGTCACTTCTGTTTGGTGGAAGGGAAATGAAATACTATGTATTATCATTAAGTAGAGTTGTATATTTATCTCGCATAACTGAATGTCACTTAGAATTTTTGAATGCTAGCTTGTAGGAAGTAGTTTAATATTAGTGAGGAGAAATGTGAAATTAAGTTTTGGTTGAACTATGCCATGTTTGCTTCTAGTAGTCATGGGATGAGTATTTTGTGGATGTATTATATGAGGTTGAGGAGTAAGGGTTTGTGAGGTGGGTATAGTATCCGAAGAAGTTCTTGAAATTAGTGTGTTGATATTGTCATTAATGTGCGTGAGTGAAAATAAAGTATGAACTTGATTAGGCAATAAACTTGTAGATTGATCAGGGGAGGGAGTACGGACACTTGTATAAGGTGAGGTATGTAGGGTTATGTTTTGGAAAAAAACATGAGAGAAAGGGAACTTATATAATGGTACATGTGTCTAACTTTGATTGCATATGTTCATAAATGTTACATATGTTGATGATAGATTTGAATGCCTTATGATGAGAGTGACCTAATTTATTGTGCCATTGGGTATACAAGAAAGGTCCTAATTCAATGACATTTTGATAAGTGCCAAAAAATATGATAAATACATAAGCACTTATTAACTTGTTTTTACAAGAAATCCAATTAAAAACCCTTGATATTCTATTTACATCTGTTAATATTTGTGCATGTTTTTTTTATAGTTAATAACCTATTAACCCTGTTAGTTAGTTATGATCTTACTTATTTGTGCGAGGTAAGGATCAGATAAAAACAACTTTTATTCGATCCCGAAATCAAAAGAACCTCACGCAGAAACATAAGTAAGAATAAAAAGAAAAAAAATACAAAATCTAGAAGAAGATTTTGTTTCAAAATAGGAAAGCATTGCTTATATGGACAACACCAACAATAACAACAATGCGAATAATGGAAATAATGTTGGTGGTATGCCATGCCACAATAGTCCGAGACGTTTGTCACATGTAGTTAGACCACAAAGGAATGTTCGTCAAACAAAAATGAAAATAAGATTGTTACAAATTCTTTATGAAAAGGAGCGGTATCTTGATTAACCAACACAAACGATGACAACTTGGGATGTGTTCGAGGAAAAGTTCTTGAACAAATTTCCCCTAACTAAAAATTCATGGAAGCAAAGACAACCATTACAGTGTTCTCCCAAGGAGCAACCAAAACTCTTTGTGAAGCCTGGGAGAGGTACAATTTCATATTGAGAAGATGTCCAAACCACAGTTTTAATGATCTTACACAAATCCACATCTTTAGAAATGGACTACAACAACAACAACTAAACTTGTGGCTTGATGCTACTACTGAGGGTTCTCTTATGTTAAAAAACACAGAAGATACAATTGCAATCATTGAAAGAATGTCATTTAATGACCATCAGGAAAACATAATAGAGACCTTTTGCACAAAAAAAAGTAATATCATGGAGTGTAATACCAATGATGCTATTATGGAACAAAATTAGTTGTTGACATAAATAGTGGATGAGATGGAAAATCAGTTGTCTAAACAACCATAACAATTGAAACAAATGCATGAATCACCACAAATAAAGGTAGATTGCATTTTGAGAATTATGTAGCGGCGATCATCCAACTGGACTTTGTGGAGGTCTGAAAAACTTTGGTTCAAAACAAAATCATTTGAAAAATCAGAATTTGAAAATATTTTAAAACCAAACGAGTAAATAAGTAGCGAAAAAACAAAATGAATGACAATAAAGTAAAGATACCGGCAAAGTAAAGTGATTTATACATGTTTAGCCTAAATTGACCTACTATTGTCCCTAAGAACTATTCTTGAGAGTATCCAATAAAGTTGAGAGCTTTTAGAAGGATATGCCAACGAACCTCTTTATACAAGGAAATAAAGTTTTAATGTTAACATCCAACCAAACAACGAACAAGGATTATAGTGGTTATCCTCTAAATCAAATAGATATTTTACACAGAATGATTTGAAACCAAGATAGAGTTTTGAGTTGGCTATCCTTCGAACCGAACCATAATTTTACACAGGCTGACCAAGAACTGAGTTGAGATATTGCACAGGCTAGTCTTGAACCAACCGAGCTTTTACACCGGGCTGAACTTAGGAACCAAGTGAAACTTTACACAGGATAATCTTGAATTGTTAGAGCTTTTAACAAAGTTGAGCTTAAGAACCGTTATGGTGACTTTTAAGGTTGATCTTCACGAACCAAAAGAGAGCTTTTCTTCTTGGCAAAACTCACAAACCAAACAAATACTTCTTAAGACAATTCCCCAAACCAAAAAAGAGCTTTTACTAGTTTAGCCAAAAAAGAGCTTTTACAGGCTAATCTCGAACTGTTAGAGCTTTTAACGGAGTTGAGCTTAAGAACTGTTATGGAGATTTTTAAGGCTGATCTTCACGAACCAAAGAAATACTTCCTAAGATAACCCCCCCCCCCCCCCCCCCCCCCCCCAAACAAAAAAAGAGCTTTTACTAGTTTAGCCCACAACTAAACAACTTCTTATAGAGAAAATATTTACTCAAGAGATAATGCACTCTTGGTAAGTTAAAATTAAGCCCTCACCCAAAACAAATATCTTCACTTAAACTCAAGAGTAATCTCTTAGCACTTATGGTAAAATATATGTGAGGAAATAAGAGATTTAGAGAAAATGATGAGAGAGTAAGAAAGTGAGATCAAATATATTTTTCTGGATAATATAAAATGATAGAGAAACTCTCTATTTATAGAGAAAATTATGGTTTAAATTTGAAAACAGTCTATGGAAGAAATCAATTTCATAATCAATTAGGCTAATTGATTATTAACCCTCAATAATCAATTATTCGATCCAAAAATGAAAGGTTTTAATTTTAGCCGTTACCAATTATTTGGCTGGATGATTTTCCCATTGGTACCATCATTTTTTTGGCAAAGCTAAAGGAGCAATTTTTCGAGTGATTCTACGTGGCGAAAAAATATGTAGATAAATGGTGCAAATTACCAATTTCGAGTAAGGAAAGCCAAATCTTTCTATGATGGGTGGGAGAGGTTCAAACTTATGTTGAAAAGGTGGCCATCACACAATTTTTATGAAATAGGCCAGGTACATTATTTTACGGAGAGACTTAGAGCTAGCACACGAATGATGCCAGATGCCCCATTTGGAGGTACAATGAAAACTAAGTCTGACACACATGTGAAGTGAAATAATTGATTGAGAATATGGCACAAAATGAATACCATGCAATGACAAACATGTGCATTAGGAGAAAAGGAATACAACACTTAACACTCAAAGTGCTATCATAGCCAATCATAAACAAATGAAGACCCAAATTGATTCACTTACAAGAAACTCTGTTGTTCCACGACATAATCATAATAAGTACTACAAGCTCAGGCTCTGAGATGTGATTTTTATGGAGATGGTCATATAATGCAATCCTGGAGGCGACCCATATAAAGAGGCCAATTACATGGAAATTATAAAAGAAACAACCCATTCTTTAACACTTATAATCAAGGGTTGAAAGTATCAAAGTGAATTGGGAAACTACCAACAAAAATAACGAAACCTTTGTCAAATATTTGGAGACTCATAATTGGTATTTATTAAGACAGATTGCCATTCAATCCAGTGGAGGATTTGTAGGTAATAATCAGATAATCCAAAAAATAAGAGTTTCACAGTTATTGAACAAAGGGGTAAAACAATCTTTACAAAGGTTAGCTCTACGAGGACAAATAGAATAAGCCCTAAGAGAGTGAGAATAAAGAAAATTGAGGGAGTAGTTAAAAAAAAGGAGTAGTTGAAAAAGAAAATTAGAAAAAAAAAGAAAGAAAATAGTGGAGATAAAATTGTGAGTGGTGAGAAAAAAAATAAAGAGAAAGAAGTTTCACCGTATTCATGATTACCTTATCTCCACCTAAAGAAAAAATGAAAAGGAAGGGAGAATTAAAAAGTTTATGGAGATGTTTACAAAATTACAAGGAAACATCCCCTTTTGTGAAGCCTTAGAACAAATGCCAATATATGTAAAATTTATGAATGATTTTCTAACAAGGAAGAGAAAGTTGATATATGACGACAAGGTAGATTTGACTAAAGAATGCATTGTCATTATTCAGAGAAAGTTGCTCTCAAGTTGAAAGTTCCAATCAATTTTAATATTTCATGAACAATTGGAAACTACATGTGGGAAGAACACTTTGGTATTTGAGGGCGAGCATAAACCTTCTCTCAAATATGAGAAAAATATATTGTGAGGAAGTAAATCCTACAAAAATGAGATTAACATTGGAAGACATGTCTTTTGTATACCCGTATGGTATCAAGGATGACATTGATAAAAGTTAATGATTTTGTATTCCCAATAAATTTTATTATTCTAGATATGATTAAAGGCTTAGAGACACCTCTTATGCTAGGTAGAATTTTTTTGTTAATGAAAGAGTTCTGATTAATGTATAGATGTGGGAATAATGTTATGGTTCCCAAAAGAACAAATTAATTTTCAACATTTTTGAGACGATGCATCATCAAAATGAGCAATCTCAATGTTTCAAGATTGATGCAGTTGAAGAGATTTATGAAGATGCAACTTTGAATGAAACAAAAACTCCACCATTATAGATAGTGATATTAAATTCAACGATAACAACATATAAAGCATTAGCTAACTAAGAAGAAGAATGTCTGAGGCATCTTAAAGCCTTAAAATCGAGAAAGTACAAAGAAAAACCGAAAACTTAAATTGAGAGAAGCCAACCAATTTTTTTCAAAAGCAAGCAATGTCAGAACTCAAAGAACTTCTATCATACTTGAAATATGTATTTTTAAGTGAATATTTTACTAAGACGACCATTATAATAAATTCCTTGACTACACTTGAAAATGATGCATTTATGAGAGTTTTAAGAGAAAATAGAAGTGAATTTAGGTGGAATATTTATAATATGAAGGGCATACGTCTAAATTATTATACACATGAAATTAATATGTAAGAAGAATACAAGCTGGTTGTCTAACCTCAACGACGACCAAATTCGACAATGAAGGATGACATGAAGAAAGAAGTCCTGGAGTTATCCATAATCATAGCCCCGAACTGGTAGTCACCTTTTGAACTTAAGTGCAGTAATAGTGATTATGTGGTCTAAGTTGTTCTTTGCCAACAAAATGCAAAATTTCCATGCTATATAATATGAGAGGAAAATACTTAATGAAAATCAAGTAAATTACACTACTACTGAAAAGGAAATGACTGAAATAATATTTGTTTTAGAAAAGTTTCTATCCTATTTAATTATTTCGAAGACTATTATTTTTAGATATCATACAACATTGAGGCACTTTATGAATAAAGAAGAGTAAAAACATTGCTTGGTGACATGAGTTCTATTGATGCAAGAGTTTGACCTTGAAATCAAAGATAAAAAAAGATTTGAAATTATGGTTGTAGATCACTTGCCAAGGCAGGAAAGATCTAAAGTCACCAATAAAGAAAAGAGCATAGTGGACGAGTTTACAAATGATAAGCTATTTTTGGTTACTGAAAGACCATTGCTGACATGGAAAATTTCAAACCTAGTATTAGAGAGCAAGAAACTATAACATGTTTGCAAACAAAATTTCATGGTTCTATGTACAATACAAATAATGTCTTCTAAAGGTTTTGATGATGAAAATTGAACAAGAAGTAAAGAATCATTAGCATCATCAGTCAATAAGATGCCACAAGTAAAAATGTTAAAAATTATTGTTGAAAGAGCTAATCAAATTAAATAAAAAAGAAACTAGAGTTTTGAAGATGTGAAACTCTCATAATCCCGCTCTTAGTGTTGTATGTTCTAGTGTGATAAGTTAAATATAAATGAAGCAAGAGTAAGTCTTGCAGTACTAAGGCAATGCGTGTACAGACACACACATACACACAAGTATTTAAAATTTCTCATCTTTTTATTAAAACTTTTTAAAGTCAATCCTGAATAGTACTTAATCTATTAAGAGACTTTGTAACTAATTAGGAAGGAAACAATCAACTATCTAATCGATAATGAGGACTTTCCTTGCAAGGAAATTAGTACTTGAATCATTGAGGGAGATGGAACTTAAGACTTTATGTTGAGGAAAGTATAATGGATCCCATCCATGGTCAAACTAAGCCATATAAATATTCTATTGCATTAATTCCCCATCTTTATGACATCTGTTAATGCATTATGGAAATGCTGAGATTTAGATCTTAATGAGTTCATGGACCTAATTATTGGGTGGTACTTATGCGACAAACTTGACGGACTCAATGCTTGTTAAAACTGAGGTTGACCATTTTTATGTTATTAAGGAACTAACATCCTTTGTGGCGGTGCTTTCTTGATGAACTTAATGGATTCATATACTTGAATGTGAAGATGGACCTCCTTCTATGAGAAACTTGAGGTACTTTTCTTGACCACTCATGAGTGCCCAAGGTATGTGCATAGCTTTTAAAAGCACATGTTTGGAAATCGTAAAGATTACATATATTAAGGTATATGTCTTATGAAGGGGGATGGGGGGTTTATCAATTGAAGCTTTGGTATTTCAAGAGTAATTCATTGTCTAGACAAAATTGTCCCCTTACTTCATTATGTATCAATTCAATCATCGTGATATTGGTACTTAAGTGTTTCCCCCTAATTTTTTACTTTCTTCTTCCGTTTCTTCCTATTTAACCATTAATGGAGGATTGTTGGACAACGCCAAAAGAGTTTAAGAATTATTCTCCCTTATTTTTTAATTGATTTTATAGAGTCATATTTATTTTTATTATTTTGAATTTATTTTAAATGTTCATAATTAGTTAATAATTAGTTTTTTTTCGAATTTCTCTTTGTGAAGGGAATGATGACGTTGTTAGTGGTGGAACTTTTAAGGAGTCCAAACGCATGACACCCCTATTTATTTTTAATATTCATACAATGTATTTTAGTGTGAATGATAAACAGACAAACAAAAGAGATATGATTGAAGGTTTGCAACGAAAATCACAAAACCTAGTAGAAAAGATGACCATAAGAGAATATCTTAGTTTGAAACAATGAAGAAAGAAAACATAAAGGAAAATAAGAAACATAAAGAATGAAGTGAGAGAATGGACAGGAGAGATAGAAGCGGCGATTGGAAGAGATAAAGCAGTGCAATATACTAGTTAATTATATTGCTTTAGTGTTGTGTTTGGAATTTTTTTGCCCATTTATCTAGGGATGTTTATTAGTTTGGAAAAATCTGGATCAAACTGGAATCCAAACCAAACTATGATGGTCGGGTTGGTCATTTTTTTAGTTTTGGAAAAAACCAAAGCAAACTAATGAAACCCGAGGTTAACTGATAGAGCAACGAATTTCTAAAATTCTACCCGCGAGCCTGTCTACCTGAACCAACCATAATTAATTTGTATAATTTATATAATCATTATCACAAAAATTAGTATAAAGTATTCAACTTCAGAAAAATAAAATGAAATGTCATCTGTGACATTCACAACCTATATGGAGACAAGAAAAAATTAGGGATTTTATATTATTATGGAAATTAATTGATGTAAATTAGATATTTTTTAAAAACATTTTTAAACATTTGTTTCTAATGTATGCACTACGCCAAATAAGGGAAAAGAGGGCGCTTATTTTGGCCTATAACAGCGCTTTTAAGCGCCCTCTAAAGTGGCGCTGGCATAGGTAAAGACAGCGCTTTGTTTTCCTGGAGAAAGCGCTGTCTAAAGTGGCCCTTTAAGGGCCACATTATAGTGCGCTTTCAGAAAAAAGCGCCCTCTGGAGTGGTCCATAAAGGGACACCTTAGAGGGCGCTTTCTGGAAAAAGCGCCCTATAAAGTTGTCAATGTAAAGTGTTTAGAGGGCGCTTTCTGGACAAAGCGCCCTCTAAAGTTGTCAATGTAAAGTGTTTAGAGGGCGCTTCCTACAGAAAGCGCCCTCTAAAGTGTTAGTTATTTTAAAAAAATTTGTTTGAAAAACAGTGGATATTTAATTGGTAACCTGTTCGCATGCTGCAAAAGTGTAAAATTCATATTGATTTCATCCTTTAATCCAATGTTATACACCATTAATCCATTGATATATACAACATGAATCCATTTATATACAACATTAATCCTCCATATATACAACATTAATATATGATTCTTTGATCAATAATATACAACAACATATTCATGATTTAGTAAAAGTACAACAACAATATACAACATATATACAACAACAGCATACAACAACAACATTCCATACATATATGTACAACAATATACAACCTAGCTATATGATTCTTTGATCAACAATGAATTGACACAATTCATCCTTCATTTCATCCAAATGAGCTCTTGAGTAAGATTTGTATTCCTCAAAGTACTACAATTAAGAGAATAAAACATATTCATGATCTAGTAACAAATTAGATGAAATATCCGATAATATTAAAATAAACCCTAAGTTATTATTCCATACCATTTTTGGGATGTCTATACGATTCAACGCAATGATATCTCTCATAAATCTCAATACAAAAAATCCGCAATCGACCGAATTGTTTTGCTGAGGACACTACACAGAAAAACAAACAATATATATATAGTTAATTTCTTACAAACACTATTATAAGCAAAAAAACAAACACTATTATAAGCAAAAATAAGATACTTAATATATACCTGAACTCTGACCCAGGTAATGTCCTTCCTATTACGGTAATTCTTTTTCGATCTAAATTTTAGTATTGCCCTAACAAAATAAAAACGTATATTGAGATCAATCTGACAGACATAATTAAATATACAAATACACACGAATATTTAGGGAAATTTCACTTACGCGTCAACCGTCTTCTTCATACTCGGATATTTACTCCAATCACCCGATAACGAATCGAGATAATACACCATTAGTCTCGAAAGATCCATAGCAACCAACATCCAGTGACCACTGTAAAATAAAACAAAAATTTAGATGCATGAAAATTTTCTACGTAAAAGATATACATAGATTAGAATGAAATTATTAGAAAGAAAATCTAACCCGTTGCCAGAATTAAACGGTAAAAAATATAAACTGGGTGTAGTATTATCGCCGACCGCCATGAATCTATCGACTAGTTCATTCTTTACGGATGTTGGATTTTTCGTTATAAACGTTGTGTTGATACGGGAAGCAGCAATAAAATTGAATCGGTTACACAATTCAGTTCCCCGCATCAATGTTACATACATATACCTTAAATAGAAACATAATAAACATTAGACTACTCATTGAAATGTGTAAATAAATTGTTCAACTAAGTAAATAATAGATTGATCGGAGTACCATATGTATGTATGAATGACAGCGATGCCCAATTCTTCGTGTTCAAAAAGTTGTTGCATGTCCTCCTTTGCAATTATTTCGGAATGAGCAATTCCGAAAACACCTTCATCAAAATCTACACTACGGATGACGCCGTGCATAATATCAGACTCTTCCACCATTTTCTCAAGACGCATCATAATTTGAGATTTTGTCCCGGACGTCGTTGGAATATCGTTACCAGCTTTTTTCAACTTTCGACCGGGAACCTAAAAATTCATATAAATTAAATCATGACTTTTTGTGATGCAACAGAATCGTTGCGTATATAATTCAATGGGTATATATATTTGTACCTCTTTTTGAGATGCAACCGACTCGATGCGTCTTGAAATCCCTTTACCAGCTTTATGTGTGGGTCTTGTAGGAGTCTAACATTACCATGTAATAAGGATTGATTAAATATCACAATTGTAGCTGAATTGAAATGTGAATACTAAATATTCATAATCATTTAGAACATATATACCTCGGCATCTGGGAAAATTAGATCTGACGGCCATCCAACAAAGGATCCGACTGCATCTCGCATCAACGTTGTCTCTGAAACAACGTCAGGTAATGGTAGAAGCGCGTCGGTATCTAATACAAGGTCAACCGAAACTTTCATATATCCCACCGGGAGGGGATTATGGTGAAGTAATTCACCCGAAGTGTTGTGCACTTTTCCCTTGTCAACTATGCGATAAGTTGGTGACGATAGATACAACTGACAAAGTGTAATGCCCTAAACCAATAATAAATGTTATTGTTAACGTGTATATGTGTCAAGTAAAAAAGTGCTATTTTAATTTCATAATAACATATATAATTACCTCGGGAAATTTCGGTTGACAATTGATACTAGCTCGGTCACTAGTATCTTTTGCCTCGGAATCGCACCTTTCCTCTCTATACCTTGCATTCTCCTTTTGCAGTTCGAGTACTTGTGCCCTTAACTCCTCCAAGGTCTCCATCACCTCTTTGTTGGTAGGATTTTTTGTTTTTGGTTTTTTATAAAATGACGACAGAGTCACACCAAAACCCTTACCCCTCACACGACCGGAATACTCAGGAACATTTAGTACTCGACTAAGTACGCTCCTGCAATCCTGGACCTCGGTTGAAGGTAAGGTTTGGGATAAAGTCTCCTGAAATATTATTAGAGGAGATTAAAAATGAATTATATGTCTAACAAAATTTTCGATATAATTAAAGAAATAATGTTACATATACTTACACATTCGTCATAAACATTTTGAACCGCTTCAACGACAACCCCATCCTTCCCAACCCGAGCAGCCTTCCACAATACGTGCTCCGGAAGAGATGTTGCGTCACTTTTCTCCTCGGCTAGCTACAAATTGAATCAGATTATAAGATCATCAATTATAACATATTGTGACAATGTATAAGCTCATAGCATTTGAATATACTCACAATTCTTTGTTGTAACCGTGCATATCCCGTACGCCCTTTTTTGTACGGATACGCGGGTTTTGATGCCCTTTTTCGATTTTTGTCGCTTACTTCCTGGATAAAAAAGTTTAAGGCATATTAGAACCAAGTAACTTAACAATTGTATAATACCATAATTAATAGACATTACATGGAATTTTTCGTTTCTTCGTTTGGCGACAAAGTTATCCCATTCTTCGGCTGAAATAATCTCCGCATACTTCATTGGCCGTTCTGCTTCAACAAAGTTTCCTTCCTCATCCTTGAGAAATTTGTTGGACAAAAAGGATCGAAATCCTCGGAGTCTTTTTCCGGCCAATTGAATACAATATTTTTGCCGGCTTTCATCGATGTGAAAGGATCTCTAAAAAACATACAAATGGAGTGTGCTATTATAAGTAATATTATAACAATATATGGTCAACAAATAGTCAACAAAAAAAACATATAATAATATATGGTAAGTACCTGTATCTCGGACCATATTTTTTCTTTGCCAACCTTCAATTCCGGACTTCTCCAATTATCACATGTAATCGGAATATGTTGTCGAACAAGGGAACCAATGTAACTTGCCAACATTGAACCGTTAGGCTCAATTAGTTGGTCTTCAGCACTCCAATGTACTTCGAATTTTTCACCCTTGTCTCTTGCACGAATGATTGACTTCATAACAGTCAATCCTCGTTTGATTTCTTTTTCAACATTGTTACGTGATCCACTCGCGTCATGGGTATCGTCTTGGTTAGCCATTTTATCTGTAATATAGAAATGATTCAATAAGACCCAAGTAAGACAATGACCATATTCGTGAAGCTACACAAAAAACACATTCATATACCTTCCATTTCTCTCATGTTACAACAATCTAAACTCTCTCTTTTTTTCATCATTATTGAATACAAACTCACACACACCTACTGCATACAAAAGACCAATGCAAACTTATGGTGTTTGGAACATGAACAAACTTGCATCCATAATCATCAAACTTCCAAGCACAAGCTCAAACACACTCCAAATGACATCAGTTTTCAATCAGAAATAAAAAACCTTACAACAAGGTGCTCATGAACACCATATAGTGCTCGTTTGCCCTAAACAACATTAATCAACATAATGCACAAAATGTAAAACTCAGTTTAGAAAATGCCCTAATCAAACACCTGAAGAAAGTGAACGGTAACGATGGAGAAGAGAAATACCTTCAAGGTGACGGTAACGATGGAGAAGAAAGTGAACAGCGACGGTGGACGCAGATAACTCAGTGAACGTGAACGCAGCAGCAGAAAAAGGCGACGACGACGACGACGG
The DNA here is from genome assembly GCF_024323335.1 of Lathyrus oleraceus. Taxonomy (NCBI): domain Eukaryota; kingdom Viridiplantae; phylum Streptophyta; class Magnoliopsida; order Fabales; family Fabaceae; genus Lathyrus; species Lathyrus oleraceus. The sequence goes on along the minus strand of NC_066584.1, from coordinate 457,696,255 downwards.
TGAGGGAGGGAGAACGAACGGAGGACGAGAGTAATCGCAGTAGAGAGTAATCGTAGTAGAGAGAAAACCCAGTTACGTAAACGAAATAGCATATAGAGAGGGAAAATAAAGAGACATGCAGTATATATGTTATAATTTTAATGTTTAATAAAGGGGACCTTAGAGGACGCTTGTGTAAAAAAAGCGCTCTCTAAAGGGGGCCTAAGAGGGCGCTTCTAAAAGCGCTCTCTAAGGCTTTCCAAAAGCGCTTTATAAACTGGAAATGTACATGGACTTAGAGAGCGCTTTTTTAAAAGCGCCCTCTAAGGGTACCCTTAGAGGGCGCTTTCATAAACGCGCCCTCTATTGGTGTCCCTCCATTTCCTCATTATTTTTTCGCTTCACTTTAGAGGGCGCTTTGTTACAAAAGCGCCCTCTAAAGTGCGCTGTCTATTCCTCCTTATTTTTCTCTTCACTTTAGAGTGCGCTTCTTTAAGAAAGCGCCCTCTAAGGTGCGCTGTCTATTCCAGTTTTTGGCGTAGTGATGAGATCAATCCAACCAAACTAACCCGTTGTTTTTCGGTTTAGTTCGGTTTGGATTTTATCATAAAAAGTATGCAAATCCAATCCAAACAATCCATATATTTTTGATCGGTTTGGACATCGATTTCTCTCGAAACTGAACCAAACAAGCCCGTGAATGCCGCTTACACAATACCATTTAAAATAAAACTCATTTGTTAAAAAAAATAAAACACGTAAATCTTGTTTTTTTCTTGAGTTAAAAGCCTTTTTGTCTCTTCCATATAGACGACTTATGCTTTTTCTCCTATAATTTTTTTTTGTTGCAAAAACAACCTTACCATATAAAGATTATGTTTGTTTAAACCTTAGAGGGAATGACACATGCCTGAAATCTATATGGCGCGCTAACTGGATAATTCTTTTGTTTATATATATATATATATATATATATATATATATATATATATATATATATATATATATATATATATATATATATATATATATATATATATATATATATATATATATATATATATATATATATATATATATATATATATATATATATATATATATATATATATATATATATATATATTTTAATTTCGAAAATGCTGACGTGACTTGATTATTATTTTTTGAATTATTTTAAATGCCACATTGACATTTTATTATTATTATTATTATTATTATTATTATTATTATTATTTTAAGTCTGTAAAAATTAAATGTAGGAAGACTCTCAAATTTTGAGGACAAGCAAACTTCAACTCATGACCTCCTCAATGCATGTGAGAGGAGCAACCACAATGCCAACTTTCTTGTTATATAAGTCCAAAAATACCTATTATGATAACAATAGTGAGAAAATATTTAAAGGAAAGCATTATAAGGAATAGAATAGGGACCCCAAATATCCATTTGAATGATGTCAAAACAATTAGAAGCATGAGATTCAGTGTTGTTAAAAGGGAGCCTTTTTTGTTTAACCATAAAGCAAGAATCACAAGGTAAAGTAGTTTGGAATTTTTTTGTAAGGGACACATTTTATTTATATGAGAAGCAACAATGTCAGAGGGATGTCCAAGGCGTAAGTGCCAAAGATTACAAGCATTAAGATGGTTGAGCTTAGGTCTAGAGGGGGATGAGGGGGTAGAATTTGTAGGATTGGTAAAATAATAGAGATCTTGGTGGAGTTTAGGTGCCCCAATCATCCTTTGGGTAAGGATCCGGAATATAATGCAAAAATAGGAATCAAAGGTAACCCTACATTTTAAAGACTTAGTTAATCTAGGGATAGATATTAGATTGGTGAAAAACTCAGGGATGTACAGAACATCATTAAGATAGAATGTGTTCATGAAATGAATCATGCCAACTTGGATGGTAGTAATGGTAGAACCATAAGGGAGATTAACGGTTATTCTAGGAATGGTGACTAAGGATTTAAACAAAACTGGATTATGGCACACATGATAGGTGACACCGATGTCAAGAATCCAGACTTGATTGCTATATAAGAAGGAAGAGGTGGGAAGAATACCTAATGCGTTTATTAGGCTGCTTTGAAATTATTGAATTTGAGGAGAAGCGGTATTGGATGATTATTGAAGAAGTGCCGTAATTGCTTTGGGTTTCTCTTCAGTGAAAGGAATGAATGATGCATTGGATGGTTGTCCTTCATTATCCTTAGTTTGACTAGAATTAGAGCTATCAATTACCATGTTGGCTTGACTGGTGGTAGTTTTCTTGAGGGACGAAGGAAGACCATGTTTTTTTGAAACAAACCTCAATGATGTGCCCGATTTTGTTGTAGTAGCTATAGACTTTCATGCCACAGCCACTGCCAGAATTGAAAGTTTTGTTGTTGGATTCATTGAGACGATTTTGATAGTGAGGTTTTGAGAAGTTAGCCACAATGGTGTTGTCATCAGTGGATGGGACCAAATTTTATCTTTCTTGTTGAATGAGTAATGAAAAGGTTTTGCTGATAGAAGGAAGAGGGTTCGCCAACATGATTTAGGATTGAAGAGGGGCATATTGCTCATTAAGGCCTTTTAGAAAACGAATAACATGATCAGATTTACGGTAGGTATTGAAGGTGGGTAAAAGATCACAAGAGCATTTAGGGGTACAGGAACAAGCGGGAAAAAGGCGAAAGTCCTAGAATTCTTGCCATAATTTCTTGAGATTAGTGTAGTATTAGGTAATTGTTTGGTGACCTTGTTTTAAGGTAAAAAGTTTCTATTGAAGGTCAAAAATACGAAACACATCTCCTTGGTGGTAGAGGTCACGAAGGTCTGTCCAAATTTCATGAGTTGTGCCCATCCATAATATTCTTTGTGAGATATCATTTTTGATGGAGTTGGTTAGCTACGACATCACCATTGTGCTACAACGATCCCATGCAAGAGAAAGGCGATCAGTTTGAAGCGGTCTTGGGAGGAATCCGTCAAGAAAACCAAGATTGTTTTTCGATCTTAAGGAAACAATCACAGATCTTGACCATGAGTGATTATTGGATTTGTTCAGGTGAGAAGTGACAATGGATAGACCCAAATTATCACTTGATGGGTCGTGGAGAGGATGAATCATATGAAATAACCATGAGAGGGGGTTAAAGAAAAAGAAAAGAAGAAGAAGAAGAAGGGGTGAAATTAAGGTTATAGATATGGAGCGAGAGCTCGTTGAAAAATAAAAATTGTGAATGAATTGATGGTTCTTGATGTGGAAATGGGACAAAAAATTAGGGTTGGGATGAAGGAAAGAACTGGGGAGGGTGAAGAAGCGAAGATGGTGAAGGAACAATGGAAAAGGGAAAATGGAGAGAAAATAGGGTAGGAGTCTAAGGGAAGAGAATAGAAAAATGGAAAGGAAAAGAGAGAAAGAAACGAGTCTTACTATGGGAAAAACAACAGAAGGATAAGCAGACTCTTGGAAAATCTAATCTGGAGCTAACATATGGAGATAGAGAAAGAGAGAAAAAGAAGATTTCTGCAGGAAATCTAGGGGATCCAATAGGAAAAAGATAGGTTGTGCATAAAGCTTGATGAAGGAAACACATGTTTAGGAAAGAAAATGCAGGATCATAGGGATACACTTTTCTCCTGATATCATGATAGCTCATGCCATCTGACATGAGAGAGAAAAACTCAAAAGGAAAATGAAACTTATAATTAAAATCATTATTCTAAAAGTTAATTACAAGAGAGGCCTACAAGGGTATTAATACCAAAAAATGTAACAAACTTCCTACACTAAAGACCGGAAAAAAAATAGAACCTAATAAAAAGACTACCAAGCAATTAAATGCTATTATTAAGGCTAATATCAAACATGGTCATTGTCCTTTTTTAAATACATGTCAATTTCATGAGATTAGATGGCATAGATTTTGTATTCATGGAAGATGAGTAACATCACATACATATGATTGAAATTACAATGACACAAGAGATGAAACATACATTTAGATACAAGTAAAACATCGACAACACATACAATTTTCCAATTCCCACATACATGACATCAAATCCCAAACTCTTGCATCTAACTAATGAATCCACCTAGGAGAAAACCTGAAAAAATGAAGAAGGGTTAAGAAGATGGTAGAGTTAGAGGAACTCTTGTTGTGCTAGGTTCAACTAAAGTTGAACTTTCATAATGTAAGCAAGAGTGATGAATTTTGGAGCCAAAATTTCACCTCCATTCTCTCTACTATTCACCCCTTTCCCTATCTCTTTAGACTCTCTTTAAAATTCCGAGTTTAAAGAGATGGTAAAGGTGGAAAATGAGAGCTCTTTCTTGAGGTTAGAGATTATATAGGTGGTTTGGTTAATTACCAAACTATCCCCACTACTAAAATATAATTCCTAATCCATACTAACTCTCTCTTAATTAAGGATTACGATTAGGTTTTTAATAGATAATGATCTCATTAGGTACTAAAATACTACAACATGAAGTTAGTAACACTAGAGTTATCAGAGGTAGACACAAAGGCTTCCGAGAATCCATACTCCAATTGAATAGCCTACTAGTTGTTGTTCATAAGTTTAAATGGTCATGACATGATACTTTTTTTTTTATAGATATATAGACATTTGAGGCTAAAACACATACACACATTTTATGAGAACAATTCTTGATAAAGTATCTAAATAATGTATTTTCAATTTTACTATACAAATTAATTTAAATAACTTCATTAAGTAAAATATCAATAATCGACAAATTATTTACTTGCAATTAAGATTTCTAAAATATTTTGAAAGGGAGTTGACAATTTATTCACTTGCATCTAGTTTACTTACATTAATTGGGAAAATAATACTTCCAATTTAGAAATTTTGTACACATTTTTAAATTTATTTATTCAACCATTATAATATCATATTAATCATTTTCCTTATTGAAACATTTTCCACAATACAACACAAGTTCGATGAGTTTGAAATAGATACAAATGCATTGTTCATTATTTATTTATTGTAAACTCATATACTTTAATGAACTACTACACTCATAGTTTTAAAATATGGTCTAAATTTGCGATTATGACGTCAATATTACTGATGCGATAGTCTCAACACGTGTTCGGCCACACTGTAACCCCTTGGGATGATTTTAGCCAAGTTCTTTCAAAATTTCTAACAAAAAATTTAGAAATTTGGAACCATAAATTCTAATCTTGTTTAAAACTAAAGAAATTTTTATTTTACAGTCACTCAATAATATATTTCAAGCACATCTCAGTTTTTATTTCAAACATATCTTAGTCTGTATTTTCAGAGTAATTAGAGACTCTTTTGTGATAAATAAATAATACACAGGAACAATGATATTATTTTATATAATTTATGATTTTTTAAAATTATTTCGCCTTGCACAACCACAATTACAACGAAATATATAATTGCAATATTGAATCATGAATATACCTCTAGTATCTAATTTTATATAACAACTCAATTAAAACAAAAAGACCAAACAAAGCTATTGCATATTATGTGGTTGTAAAATTGTGGTCATACTGATTATTGTTCACCAATGAAGATTAATTAACATACTAATAATCTAAGAAATTAAATTATTAAATGAAGTATACATAATGTTGACTTTGCGCACTTTCTTATATCTTAAATAAGATTTCTTATGATTGCAGGGATCTGAAAATTTCCTCACTTGTTACCATTTTTAACAATTATTAAGTGTGATTCTACTTCTTGTATTGGAAAATATATTTATTGTGAAATTAAGACATAACAGATGAAAAGGTTAACATGTGGTGCAATGTAAAAGATTTTATATTTTATTGTTTGATACAACAATTCAAGAAAAGATCAAAGGGATCAAAGAACCTATCATTTATAGATTAACCTACGATCTTTTACATACATGATTATAATCAAACTTATTATTGTTCATAAAATATTGCTATGACACCACATATCGATTCCTTGATTCTTCATTATCACTTTGTTGTTCATTGGAAGTGGGATTCCATGTCCTGGTGGCATGAAGAAGTTGATTCCCAAAAGTAATTTGATGTGCTCTTTAAACAGCTCCATCACTCTTTCTTTGACATCTTCAAGGTCAATTCTTTTGGCTTTGAAATCATTTAGGATTTTTAAGAATTCAGCGAATTTTTCCCTCTTATATTTAAATGTATCATTTACTTCCATTACAAACTGTACTGCATCGTCAAATCTGAGATTGTTTCTAGAGCGGCTCATCTTGAATATCAAACTAAAAATTAAAAAGGTTTACAAGGAAGAGAGATGATGCACAATGGCTAGGGTTTCAATAAGAAGATGACACACAACTACGCGATTAGGGTTCTAATAAGAATGCAGGAATGAGAAGGAGGAAATATAAAATAGTGTTAAAATGTAAAAAGACTAAAATACCTTAAATTTATTTATAAATTTTATTTTATGATTTATTTAAACAATGTTCTTATAACATCACCGATGATATCTAAGAACACTTTAATGAAATGATATGATCTCTTATAGGTTAATCAAATGTCTTGGGTTAAAATTTATTCTTGAAAATGCAACAATCTTAAATTTCTTGAAGAGGAATTTGCCGTCTAGTCCAACTCAGAGAAATTATTCTATATAATTGCAGAAATGTGATACCTGATTTATACAATAAAAAACATCAATAATAATCTTTTGTAAGGAACTTAGTTTGAGTTTTGTACCTTATTAATAAATGTTCCCTACAATGATAGAGTATACTAATGAACCTATACACATTTTGCTACCTTATACAAAAGTAATTATATTAATGATGATATATAAAAAAATAATAATAATATCATAACTTATTTAAACAACTTCTACATTTTTGTGCTACCTATTCTATGGTACATATAAAAAATAAGAAACAAATTCGTCCCATAAAAAATTATTTTAAAGAAAAATATACATTTTTTCTCAAATTCAAAATGCATTGAGAGGAGCTAATGAGAATTTGTTAATTGAAAATAAAAGTATTTAATAAAATGTATATTTTTTAAGAAACAAGATAAATTTGTAAAAAGAAAGACACAAATCAATAATAAAAAAAGAGATTGTACATATATTATTTTTGAGGGAAAAAAACTAAATTTATCTCGATTTGTTTTTTTTTTGCATAACCCAATTTAATCTCTAGAAAAAATAAAAGAATTTTTAGTTAGTGAAAAAAGTGAGATAACTTAGCTCTTTCCTTATTTATATCATATTTGATTGATGAAAAAATATTGAAGAAATAAAATAAATATAAAAAAAAGAGAAATGAATTTATTTATTACTTAAATATGAGAGAAAATGAAAGTAAAAGATGCGAGAAAGCAAATGCATTTATAGGAGAGAAAAATGATTTGAGAGAGATAAATGAGCAACTTGAGGGTTAGAGTGAGTAATTCCTATTTTATGTAATAAGTTTTAAAAAAATATCGAGTATGAATTCATTAACTATTAGATTAAGTTGTTTTTTGGATAACAAGTTCGTGATACATAGTGATGCACTTTCACTATTAGGATATCCGAAACAAGGCTTGAGGAGGGAGTTACTGTGTTCACATGGAAACAACTTTTGTAAGGATGTGCTACTAGGTTTAAAAGAAAACCTAATTGGTATGCGGTCCTTTAGTGCCAGCCAAATCATGTAGACATTCCATGGCCGACTCTTCTTCCTCGAATGACTCCTATGTTTCCAACCCAACCCCTAAGCACAAAATAAACCCTTTGCATAAGATCTTTAAAATGCGCGTGACATCCCGTTTCAAAAATTTCCAATCTTTGCCTCAAAGGTAAGCATCACTCTGTCGATATACCTGAAAAGGCTTATAGAGTAGAACTCGAATACTGTAAGAGTAATTTACATGGGAGATTGATAATTAGTAAATGTAATGTGCCATTGAACGCGTCAAAATTACGTGACAAACTCCTGAAATAATGAAGTTTAATCACTAATTGGAGTTTAACTCCTTTCGAACGTGGCTGTTTTGAATTTTCATTCAAAACAAAGAAGGATCTCAAAAAAATTTAGAGCATAGGGAAATGGAATGTTAGTAACTCGCTTATACATTTGTATGTGTGGATTCCATATTTTATACTTAAAAATTTGAATATTACACATGCTCAAGTGTGGTCGAGGATGCATGGTCTACCTTTAGATTATTGGGAATCAATTACTTTATTTGCAACTACTTCTGGTATAATTACTCTTTTATCAATTGACGAGCCTACAAGAAAATTACTTAAAGACATTTTGCACATGTGAAAGTTGACCTTAACATATCATATACTCTCCATGATCATATTATGGTGGAATGAGAGGGTTATGCATTGTTTATTGTATTAGAATATAAGAGTTTACCTCTTTTTTATGATCATAGTGTGCGTGTTGGTCATAATATTGATAAATTTTGGAAGTTGAAAGGCAAGAATATTGGTAATCCTATAATTAAAGAATATACAAGATACACACCTAAAAGTCCAAACATGATATACCAATTTATGACAGTGTGAAGGACATAGAGAATGATGAATTTGTAATTGTGATATTGAATGGCATAGTGAATGATTAATCTATATATTTGAATAAAGTGAGAAATCATACTCTTGAGAATGACATAGAGAAGAATTACTCTATTTTGACCATTCAGCCAGAGAATGAGGTTAATGTTATGAAGAACATTTATCATAAAAAAGCTCTATGAATGAAGAAGAAATAATTGTAGATCCTGCTAATGATTTGAAGGGAATTTGGTGATTGTGATATAGTTGGATTATGATGGAAGGGAGGAACCTGATTTCGATCTTGTGATTATGAAAAATAGTGGTAAGAATTTGGTGAGAGATTCCTATGAAGGTTCGAGTTTGGAGAAG